>NW_028227259.1:51017716-51102716 GCF_978045245.1 Mus caroli | reverse complement strand
ACTCACTAACTGATTCTCACCATCAATTATCTACTTTGCCAGGAGAGCTGGCACTAATCTGAACTTGTTTTCTCCTCCTTTAAGCCACAGAAGAATTTTCATCTTAGAGGTGGGGGGGCACCCTAAAATAGGTTTTACTACCACAGGTTTGCTTGGTAATGTGTTTGGGTCCCCACATGGTCCCTTCTTCATCAAAATCATTGCAATTTAATCCATTCACATTCAGGATCCTTGTATCCGTCTTCCTCTACCTACACCTGCATTCAAAATATGTAGGTAGTGCAGTGTCTTTGTTGGAACAATTTCACAAATATTCCATTAATAAAAACACCAGTACTGTTGAAATAACACCCCAGCACCACCACCACTTTTGTCCCATTTTTCTTCTCTAAATCCTTTTATTTTCCTACCTCATTTCCTTTTCTCAATAAGCTACACTTGATTTGAATGGCTGTCAGGGGAAATACAGAGCTTGCCACTGGAACCTGTCAGCATCCACCTGAGCCCATTCCCTCCACATCTGTCACCATCTGGAAGGATACCCAGTGATTTCAGGCTGTGTGGACTTTATGAAAATGGAAACATGTTGCAGAGGCCCCGAGGGCTAAGCCATTTTAAGAGCCCTTGTGAGATTTAGAGGGAAAGAGATTCTTTTTTTGGCAAGGAGTCTGAGAATTAGGTTACATTCTAAATTAAGTAGGGCAAAATTTGTCATATATGGCCCAGTTCTACACTTAGAAACTCAGCGTGTGCAAGCACCCACCTCCACACACACTTTAATATTCATTCTAATTTGAGTTGACATAACAGAACAGCATACAGATATACCTTTGATAGTACTAAAGTTCTTTCATGGGTAGTATATTTTGTAGAAATGAGACAACAATGTAGTTGTGAGTAGTTATTGATACAAAATAAAAAGCATTCAAGATGGTGACAAACACTATGTAGCTGAATTTAACTCCTATAACCCTTGGGCTCTGCTCTGGAAACTTGGGGAAGGGTCATTTTCTCTCACTGGAAAATGAGGTTGTTGACTGGTCTCCAAGAAGATAATTCTCTTACTTCCCTTGTTGGTGAATAGCTTATTAAAAGTCTGAAACAATTAGTCTGGATAGGGCCTGTAGTTTACACTTCTAGCTATTATAACTAGCTATTAAATGATGCTTAGGCTGCTGGACCATGGCACACATTCTAGAGATAAGTGGTGTGCTAAAGTCTCCTGACTTTCACATGCACATGGCAGAAGTTGAGGAATACCTACTCCACTGCACACAGATATGCTCCCAGGTTTTATTTATGTGGGTTTTATGAAAGTCATTCAGACTTATTGAACTGATTTGCCAGGATCTTCCTGTACCTGCAAGAGGCTATAAATAACTTGGATTTAGCAGTGATGGGAGTCTTTGGCAAGCCAGGGATTTCAAATGGAATTTTGAATCTGCAGAGCTAGATAGAGCTCTTTACAATTGTGTAAGTGACTTCATATGAGTAGATACCACTACTCCTATTATTCCTATTCCTATTCCTAAAACTTAGATTGATTTTAGAATGAAGGTAGAGCAAAAAAAATCCCTACCAGATATATAGCCTGAAGTTCTGGAAAGTACCTGTGTTTCCTAGAGAAGAGGAGAAGCAACTATCAAGCCTTCCTCTTTTCTTCAACTCTGCAGTTGAACAGTTGAGGATCTTCTGTGGGTTTGCATTCCAGAAGAAGCTGTGCTGGCTGAAAAAGGAGAAGAAACTGTATTTCAAGATTTTTTTTCTTTTTTTTTTCTTGTTGTTGTTATCTAGTCAAGCAAAAATGATTTTTCCATTACGCCTTGTCAGGATGGAAAACCTTAGTCACTGAAGAGTGTGCAATCATATCTGATTATCAAGTAGTCACTGTGAGTGGAACAGGTTGTATGAGGGAATGACTGCTGTTTGGCTTATGGAACTGCAGCTAGAGTCACAGGCAAGGTCCCTCCCCAGTCTTTCTTAAGACCACAGCATGGAGAGAATTCCTGTTATGCCTAGGTGTATAGCTGATTTTCCAGATCCTACAGAGATATATTGTTGAGTCACGGCAGCTGAGAATACTGGGGAATGTAAGACGTGGGGAGGATGAGAATACATAGGATTAGTGAGTGTGATAATACTAAACATGTGGTTTGCTTAATACTACATGTTAAACTACAACTTGCCAAAGAGCTAGACATGAATGGTCTCACTTGTATGTCTCAGAAGAAGGCATTCTAGAGTTATTGATGCACTATGCTTATTCTTATTTCAGATCACCATAATCAATATGCTTACCCTTCTTCCTGGCTTCCTATCTTTCTTAACTCTTTTAAGAATGGGCACTTGAACATTTTCTTAATGGCTCTCCACTTCCAAATTTCCAGTAGTTTGACACACCTGAAGCTGTGATGCTTTATTGAGCTTGTAATGGATCTCTATTGGTACTCCTTATTAAAATGCTGACTCTATGTCTTCCACATCTCATTGTCCTTCTGTGCGCAGATTGTGCTTCCTGGTGAGATGAATATAGGTTCTCAAGTCAGAGACAGCTGGCGTTCACATGCCAGCTCATCGGTTTATTAATTGTATAGACATGAGCATCCACACTGAGAACAGTTTCCTCTCCTATAAACTGGGGTTAACAATTCATCCTGGGCCTATTAATATAATTAAGTGAGAATTGAATTGAACTGCCTCTGCCATCTAACAGACGCTGGCAACATAGACAGTCTTTAACAGGATGAGGAGGAAGATGCCCTAGTCAGCAAGTAAGTTGTAAATTGCAGAGCTAGTTCATGAACCTCACCTATATTTGATCATAAAGTATTAGTTCTAACAGAAATGGGAGCTCCCACTATTGCGTAAGGAGAAAAGATATCATTGTAGGATGAAGACTTTGGCATGTGCAGTTCTTTCCAAGAATATGTCTAGCTAAGCTCAACAAACCAATATACCTTGACACCGCCCCCATCCTATGAAGAACAAAAAACAGTATAACATGCTCGAGTTCCTCATCAGGGGGACCCAGTTGAGAAATATAATAAGTGCTAGCATAAAATGTCTGAACAAGACTAGATAGACTGTAAAAAGCAAACAAACTGCACATATTTTAAAAAATCCTACATTTGTACTTTGAGATTTTATGCATAAGTGTGATTCTTAATCACATTGATTCTTGTTTATGTTTGAAATATATACCCTCGAGGCAAAATATACTAGCTGCTTAAAATAAGCTAGGAGGGATTTGCTTTTATTATGGACACAGTTTCTTTTTTTGACAAGGTGTTTAACATTCCTTGGGCCTCTGTCCATCTATCTAAACATTGTTATTAACAGTGGTCCTACCACATAGGTTCATGGTGGGAGAAAAAGTCAGATGACACATGTGAGAGATCCTCAGAGTGGATATTCTCCAGAAAGAGAAGCATTGCATCTACTTCTGTGGTTGCAATGGCCTTGTGAGTCCTCAGGATGCAACACTGTATAATCTTTAGGTCAGAGAAACTAGGTTGGCAGATTTCAAGCCACGAGGCACAGGCTGAGCTTTTTTTTCACTTTTTCAGTCCAGTTGACTTCTATGGAAGAAGGAAGTAGTTCAGCATGGATTGTCAGCTGTTTGGGATACAGAAATGAATAGGATATGTCATGTCCCTTCATTTCTCTGCTTGTGGCATCCATGGCAGAAACTTCAGCAAGAGATGACAAAGATAGAGCCAAAGCAAATGTCAATCTCATCTCTTCCACAGCACTCTTTATTGAAATAACCTTCGGTGGCCATTCATAAATATCACCTCTTAAAGAAGCACCAACTGACCTATTCTTGCTCTAGTGGGTGGTGAAGAAATTATGATATGCAAATTTCTTTCCTTCCCCACATCTCCTGTTGCTAGTCATTTTCTAAACTTACAATGTTCTTGATGTTGCGTCTCCTCCACCGCACCCCTCCCCCCACACTGGCCCCTGTCTGTTTTTTCACTCTGTTGCTTGCTATCTCAAGGAGATATGTACACTCTCCATATATATGTGGTGGTGAAGATGATGGTATTTTAAATTTATCAGACATCACATTTACATATCAAAATAAATCTTTACTTTTAACCTCATAGAAATGATCCAATGTGAATGTTTTCAATGAACATCCAAAGGTTGTGCAACGCTTTCTCATTTTCTTTTATATCCTAGATAAATAAAAGTTTATCTTTATCGGTAACATGTGTCACTCCTGTTTTGATAGAGAACTCTGATTCAACACTAATAACAATGACATTTTAAACATAAGACTACACAACAATCTTTAAGATAGTTAACCTTTCTCTGTGACATTTCATTGGATGTCTAATTAGCAGTAACATTTGGTTGTTTGCCATCTGAAACTTCAGAGGTCTGCAAGCCTCAGAAAACTGAGCTTACTTAAACCATCGGTCATCATAATGAGAATTTCTGTCTTTAGAATCTCTTCTCCTTTTGCCCTTCTTTGCCCTTCTTTTGGCCCCATCATAGACAATTTATAACTTTCTGTTTGTGCTGGTTTTTCTAGTAAGAAGTAAAATATTTCTCTTTTATAACATTTACTTGGAGGTGACATTTTTTTCTTTTGGCCAATTATGAAAAGTTCATCTAAGCTCCACTTTTTTTCCCTAGTAGCCTAGGGAAAGCCTCAGAAACTCCTGTAATAAAATACAGCAGCTCATTATCAAAGCAGAAAACAATCCTTTTATAGCATTATACCATATTTCCTTTTACTTCACCTTGTAGACTATTTCACTACTTATTAGCCTTATACATATATATGTTTATGTTATGGATACTGATATGGAATAATATTATGCAAGCCATTAAATATTCAAACATTTATTATATAAGCTTTTATCCATTAATTTCATATCAACTTTAAATAGGAAAAGAAGAAATCAGACTGTTATCATGGCAAGTATTTAAAAAGCATTCATTTGTGTAATTTCACAATAACCCTATAAGGTAGCATTGTTATTCTTATTTCAATAAAATGTAACATTATGCTCAGAGTCTTAAGAAGTAATTATTCTACATATGAAATGAGTATTTCTCTGTCTTGCTAGATAATTGCTAAATTGCTAATTTAAGAAATCACATTTTCTAGAAGTAAGAAGGTAAGTTTATCCACTATAGCAAGACTCTAGACATCGATGAGAGCTCAAATCAGAGATGTGGATATTGAAGAATGACTATAAAGAGAGTAAAGAGAGTAACGAGAGTAATGGCTAGTATTATAAATATATTTCACACACAGTGCTCAAAGTTTCGACACTTAATTGCCAGTGGGGTTAGAGATGGTCATAGATGAGCCCAGAACCACAGGAAGGTGAAAGGGGTGCAGCTGTAAATTCAGATAAGAGGTAAATGTGTGGGTGGTATCTCATGGTCTCTGCGACTGAGGACAGTGGGTGGGAAACATGGCTGAAGGTGTCTACTGTAAGGTGGAGAAACTGAAACTCGTTGTCCCGCTTTCTCAGTAAACTGAAGCTGAGTCACCAACACAGAACTCTGGAGAAGACTAATGAAAGTTGACTAATGGACACCTTGAAGTATGAGCAACAGGGAACAGGCCAGGATGCTTTAGGGTCTGACTAATCTCTGAGTCAATCAGCACCAAAGCAGATGCATAAACTTATCTTGTCTTCTCTTTGTTCTTCTCTTTATTTAGCCCCATTCCTGAAGGGAACAGTAAATTCATACTGAACAATGCACACACACACACACACATACATATTCACACACTTCTTTTGTATGAGACAAACCTTGGGACTTTCAACACTAGCATATCCAAAACTGCATTTAGTATTCACAGTGACATTTGCATGAGCTTTTTATCTTTCAAGGGTAAAAAATGTGTATTTATGAGGGAACCTGTTCATGGTTGACTGGTTGTTTCTTTTGTTGTTACTTAAAATTGAAATCCTCCAAGCAACTTGGAGCTACCTTATTTAGCTTTGGTAACACCAAAAGGGGAAAAAGAGAAATATGTCTCTTTAAAAATTATCATTAAACTCTGAATGGAGGAAAGGTTAAATCTCTTTAAAACTTGACTTTATTTGGATGCATAATAATTATGGACTAACTAGTTATCTCGGAGGCAAGATAGACAGATTACACATAGAATAGAACCAAAGAGTCAGTCTGTGAGAGTCTGGTGACATCATCCAAGATAAGAAGTCAAATTAACCTAATTAGATCTGTGAGAAAACTTACAGAAGTCAACCCAGATATTGAATCCTATGCCCTTGTATGACAAAAATTGATCCTAAATAATGAAAAACAATCCCTAATATTAAAATAAAATAAAACCACTTAGTATTCGGATTCTCTTCATCACTCAGATGTTTATTTTGCCTTTTTCTGCTGTAGAAAATGGTTTTGACTCCTGAAGTCCCCTTTGTCTGAAGGCATGTGGTTACAAACTGATCCAAAACTGTGACTCTACATTTTCTACAGGTGTTCCAGTATCAGTAAGTCCTTGTCGCCAAGGGGACTTCCTCACTTCTCTTTCCTGGAACAGAAGTGTGCAGGGATTGGAGGAGACACTATAAAAGTGACTGACACCTTTTTCATTCAGCAAAGGCTCACTGTTCTCTTCTGCCTGCCTGGAATCAGGGAGGAGACAGCATTGAGGTCCCAGAATAGCCCCCAGGCAGATGTAGAAGGCCAACTGTAATTCCTTTGTGACCTGCACTCTGCCTTTAATAACTAAGGTTTTATTACCAGCCATTTTTCAGGTAGCAACCTTGAGCTACATTTTCTTTTTCTTTTCTTTTCTTTTCTTTTTCTTCTTTCTTTTTTATTAGATATTTTCTTTATTTAAATTTCGAATGTTATCCCCTTTCCTGGTTTCCCTCCAAAAATCCCCTCCCCCTATTGCCTCCTTCTGCTCAACAACCCACCCACTCTTGCTTCCTGGCCTTGGCATTCCCCTACACTGGGGTATAGAACCTTCACAGGACCAAGGGCCTCTCCTCCTGTTGATGACTGGCTAAGCCATCCTCATCTATATATGCAGCTGGAGCAATGAGTCCCTCTATGTGTAATCTTTGGTTAGTGGTTTAGTCCCTGGAAGCTCTGGGGGTACTGGTTAGCTCATGTTGTTGTTTCTTGTGGGGCTGCAAAACTCTTCAGCTCCTTGGGGAGTTTCTCTAGCTCCTTCACTTGGGGACCCTGTACTCAGAGTAATGGTAGGCTTTGAGCATTCACCTCTGTATTTGTCAGGCACTGTTAGAGCCATCGGGAGAGACCTATATCAGGCTTCTGTCAGCAAGCTCTTGTTGGCATCCATAGTAGTGTCTGAGTTTGGTGATTGTATATGGAATGGATTTCCAGGTTGGGTAGTCTCTGGATGATCATTTCTTCAGTCACTGTTCGACACTTTGTAACTCCTTCCAGGGGTATTTTGTTCCCTTTCTTTGTTTTTTTTTAATTTATTTATTTTTTTATTACGTATTTTCCTCGATTACATTTCCAATGCTATCCCAAAAGTCCCCCATACCCCCCCCCACTTCCCTACCCACCCATTCCCATTCTTTTGGCCCTGGCATTCCCCTGTATTGGGGCATATAAAGTTTGCAAGTCCAATGGGCCTCTCTTTCCAGTGATGGTCCACTAGGCCATCTTTCGATACATATGCAGCTAGAGACAAGAGCTCCGGGGTACTGGTTAGTTCATCATGTTGTTCCAACTATAGGGTTGCAGATCCCTTTAGCTCCTTGGGTACTTTCTCTAGCTTCTCCATTGGGAGCCCTGTGATCCATCCAAAAGCTGACTGTGAGCATCCACTTCTGTGTTTGTTTGGCCCCGGCATAGTTTCACAAGAGAGAGCTATATCTGGGTCCTTTCAGCAAAATCTTGCTAGTGTATGCATGGTGTCAGCGTTTAGAAGCTGATTATGGCAGTCTCTAGATGGTCCATCCTTTCATCAAAGCTCCAAACTTTGTCTCTGTAACTCCTTCCATGGGTGTTTTGTTCCCACTTATAAGAAGGGGCACAGTGTCCACACTTTGGTCTTCATTCTTCTTGAGTTTCATGCGTTTAGCAAATTGTATCTTATATCTTGGGTATCCTAAGTTTTGGGCTAATATCCACTTATCAGTGAATACATATTGTGTGAGTTCCTTTGTGATTGTGTTACCTCACTCAAGATGATGCCCTCCAGGTCCATCCATTTGGCTAGGAATTTCATAAATTCATTCTTTTTAATAGCTGAGTAGTACTCCATTGTGTAAATGTACCATATTTTCTGTATCCATTCCTCTGTTGAGGGGCATCTGGGTTCTTTCCAGCTTCTGGTTATTATAAATAAGGCTGCTCTGAACATAGTGGAGCATGTGTCCTTCTTACTGGTTGGGACATCTTCTGGATATATGCCCAGGAGAGGTATTACTGGATCCTCCGGTAGTACTATGTCCAATTTTCTGAGGAACCGCCAGACTGATTTCCAGAGTGGTTGTACAAGCTTGCAATCCCACCAACAATGGAGGAGTGTTCCTCTTTCTCCACATCCTCGCCAGCATCTGCTGTCACCTGAGTTTTTGATCTTAGCCATTCTGACTGGTGTGAGGTGGAATTTCAGGGTTGTTTTGAGTTGCATTTCCCTGATGATTAAGGATGTTGAACATTTTTTCAGATGCTTCTCTGCCATTCGGTATTCCTCAGGTGAGAATTCTTTGTTCAGTTCTGAGCCCAATTTTTTAATGGGGTTATTTGATTTTCTGGAGTCCACCTTCTTGAGTTCTTTATATATATTGGATATTAGTCCTTTCCCCTGTGCCCATATCTTCAAGGCTTTTCCCCACTTTCTCCTCTATAAGTTTCAGTGTCTCTGGTTTTATGTGAAGTTCCTTGATCCACTTAGATTTGACCTTAGTACAAGGAGATAGGAATGGATCAATTCGCATTCTTCTACATGATAACAACCAGTTGTGCCAGCACCATTTGTTGAAAATACTGTCTTTCTTCCACTGGATGGTTTTAGCTCCCTTGTCGAAGATCAAGTGACCATAGGTGTGTGGCTTCATTTCTGGGTCTTCAATTCTATTCCATTGGTCTACTTGTCTGTCACTATACCAGTACCATGCAGTTTTTATCACAATTGCTCTGTAGTAAAGCTTTAGGTCAGGCATGGTGATTCCACCAGAGGTTCTTTTATCCTTGAGAAGAGTTTTTGCTATCCTAGGTTATTTGTTATTCCAGATGAATTTGCAGATTGCACTTTCTAATTCGTTGAAGAATTGAGTTGGAATTTTGATGGGGATTGCATTGAATCTGTAGATTGCTTTTGGCAAGATAGCCATTTTTACAATGTTGATCCTGCCAATCCATGAGCATGGGAGATCTTTCCATCTTCTGAGATCTTCTATAATTTCTTTCTTCAGAGATTTGAAGTTTTTATTATACAGATCTTTCACTTCCTTAGTTAGAGTCACGCCAAGATATTTTATATTATTTGTGACTATTGAGAAGGGTGTTGTTTCCCTAATTTCTTTCTCAGCCTGTTTATTCTTTGTGTAGAGAAAGGCCATTGACTTGTTTGAGTTAATTTTATATCCAGCTACTTCACCGAAGCTGTTTATCATGTTTAGGAGTTCTCTGGTGGAATTTTTAGGGTCACTTATATATACTATCATATCATCTGCAAAAAGTGATATTTTGACTTCATCTTTTCCAATTTGTATCCATTTGATCTCCTTTTGTTGTCGAATTGCTCTGGCTAGGACTTCAAGTACAATGTTGAATAGGTATGGAGAGAGTGGACAGTCTTGCCTAGTCCCTGATTTTAGTGGGATTGCTTCAAGCTTCTCACCATTTACTTCGATGTTGGCTACTGGTTTGCTGTAGATTGTTTTTATCATGTTTAGGTATGGGCCTTGAATTCCTGATCTTTCCAAGACTTTTATCATGAATGGGTGTTGGAACTTGTCAAATGCTTTTTCTGCATCTAACGAGATGATCATGTGGTTTTTGTCTTTGAGTTTGTTTATATACTGGATTACATTGATGGATTTCCATATATTGAACCATCCCTGCATCCCTGGGATGAAACCTACTTGGTCAGGATGGATGATTGTTTTGATGTGTTCTTGGATTCGGTTAGCAAGAACTTTATTGAGGATTTTTACATCAATAATCATAAGGCATATTGGTCTGAAGTTTTCTATCTTTGTTGGGTCTTTTTGTGGTTTAGGTATCAGAGTAATTGTGGCTTCATAGAGTGAGTTGGGTAGAGTACCTTCTGTTTCTATTTTGTGGAATAGTTTGTGAAGAATTGGGATTAGATCTTCTTTGAAGGTCTGATAGAACTCTGCACTAAACCCAACTGGTCCTGGGCTTTTTTTGGTTGGGAAACTATTAATGACTGCTTCTATTTCTTTGGGGGATATAGGGCTCTTTAGATCATTAACCTGATCTTGATTCAACTTTGGTACCTTTTATCTGTCTAGAAACTTCTCCATTTCATCCAGGTTCTCCAGTTTTGTTGAGTTTAGCCTTTTGTAGAAGGATCTGATGGTGTTTTGGATTTCTTCAGGATCTGTTGTTATGTCTCCTTTTTCATTTCTGATTTTGTTAATTAGAATGCTTTCCCTGTGCCCTCTAGTGAGTCTGGCTAAGGGTTTATCTATCTTGTTGATTTTCTCAAAGAACCAGCTCCTTGATTGGTTGATTCTTTGAATAGTTCTTCTTGTTTCCACTTGGTTGATTTTGCCCCTGAGTTTGATTATTTCCTGCCATCTACTTGTTCCCCTTTCTAAGAAGGATCAAAGTAGCCACACTTTGGTCTTCCTTCTTCCTGAGTTTCACGTGGTTTGTGAATTGTATCTTAGCTATTCCAAGCTTCTGGGCTAATATGCACTTATCAGTGAGTGTATACCATGTGTGTTCTTTTGTAATTGTTTTACCCCAGGCAGGATGATATTTTCTAGTCCCATCCATTTGCCTAAGAATTTCATAAATTCATTGTTTTTAATAACTAAGTAGTATTCCATTGTATAAATGTACCACATTTTTTGTATACATTCCTCTGTAGAGGGACATCTGGGTTCTTTCCGGCTCCTGGCTATTATAAATAAGGCTGCTATGAACATAGTAGAACATGTGTCCTTATTACATGTTGGAGCATCTTCTTGGTATGTTCCCAGGAGTGGTATTAGTGGGTCCTCAGGTAGTACTATGTCCAATTTTCTGAGGAACCGCCAATCTGATTTCCACGGTGGTTGTACCACTTGCAATCCCACCAGCAATGGAGGAGTGTTTCTCTTTCTCCACAATCTCACCAGCATCTGCTGTCACCTGAGTTTCTGAATGTAAGAATGACTAGAGAGTAAGCAGCAAGGAGAGGTAAGAGCTTTCCTAAGAAATAATGGAACCAACAGATTGGGAAAAGATCTTTACTAATCCTCCATCCATTAGAGGGCTAACATCCAATATATACAAAGAACTCAAGAAGTTACACTCCAGAGCACCATGTATACCTATTAAAGATGGGGTACAGAGCTAAACAAAGAATTCTCAACTGAGGAATACTGAACAGCTGAGAAGCTCCTAAAGAAATGTTCAACATCCTTAGTCATCAGGGAAATGCAAATCAAAACAACCCTGAGATTCCACCTCACACTAGTCAGAATGGCTAAGATCAAAAGCTCTTTTCTTTTCTTTAGAGCTGGATGAGAAGGGACGAGGAGCAAATCTGAGTGAGTAACAGGAAATCTCTGCCTGCTAACAGCTTGTAGACCCTCTGAGCGTACAGATGTATACAAACAATAATGAAGAAATGAGCGTGGCAGATCAGATGAGTTAGACATGTAGAACCCAATGTGAACATGTAGAAACATGAGTTTATGCAGAATAGCTTTTGCAGACCTGCTAGGGTACTAGGCTCAAAGTAAGTATCCAGTAATCATTTGGGGAAGGAGTGAATGCCATTATGTCATAAATTCATATCAATATGGCTTTATAAATAGTAAAATCTTTAGGATAAGATATTTTAGTTTCTTAACTAAAAACTAAAACAGGCAATGTGTACTATAATGGATTGAAATTTTAAATCATCTCAAAAGAAGTGTTATCTACCATAGTAGGGTTTCTCATGAAGTTATAATTTAAGCTCAAAGGCTAAAGTACTCATATAAATATCACATTGCATGTAAATGATGTCAGTAGCTGGTTCAAGGATAATCCAGCAGGAGTCTTAGTTAATTAAATGATCAGAGCAATGTGCTATATATGCAAACAACAATGAAGAAATGAGTGTGGGAGATCAAATAAGGTAGGCATGTTACCACCTAAGTGTGAACAAGCAGAAACTTCCTAGGGTACAGTAGTACATGGAGAATATACTAAGTTCTGTGATTGTGTAAGGCAGTCACGCCTGAGTCAAAGGGTTTGGGCACTGTCAATCCTGGTAGTTTGTAAAAACAATGTTATTTTGGGTAACACCTTTCAGTCAAATACCACTTTGTATTCTGACCAAAAGCACTAAGATGCAAATGCCCTTGTCATCACCATTAAAACTCTGGGAAAGTTGGTCCATGTTGGTATCTGTCTCAGAGACCCTTCCCAATAACCTTAATTTCTAGAATGATAGCCATATAAAGTATATGTTATCAACCACAATTTCTAGACAAGAGAATTTCATCTAAGGATCTCACAGGGAAGAAACTTAAGTTCCTATGTTATTTTTAAAAACATTATTTATGCTGTAGAAATCATAATTTCTTCCTCATTAACATAATGATATGAATTAAATTTATGACCATAAATGTTATAATACATACTTTTTGATGCTCTTCACATGTGGGTGCCTTAGTCAGATTTTCTGTCTCCAAGACAAAATACCTAACTAATTTAAGTAGTTTAAGGGGAGGTTTATGCCATGTCTTCAGTCCCTAGTCCAGGACTCCATTAATTCTGGGTCTCTCAGAAGGTAGAGAATAACAGCTCAAGGGACTACGCTCTTGTCTGCAGACAGAAAGGAGAAAGAAGGGAGTGAGGCCAGTTATAGGATTCAAAGATATGTCTTCATTTACCTATTTCCTCTGGCTTGGACTCATTTCTAAGATTTTCACGGTGTCCTTTAGTGCCATTAAAAGCAGTGAGCCATTGTTTTCAACATATGAGACTATAATGGATATTTCATATCCAAATGAAGCTGGTGGTGATTGGAGTTCCAGCAGAATTGAAAGGAGCAGTTACCTAAGGCTGGCTGCTTTGTAGAATGTCGTGACAGAGGTGTTGGAAGAAGACTCTCCGTGCTCCAGTGGGAGACTCGTGACTAAACAAATATTTATAATACCGAGTTAAGATATCCCAAATACTGTAGACTTATTGAAGGATATTGTGCAAATAGGTAATCTGATAATGTTATTATCCTGAATAATTCATTTTAATGGTACTACAGGATTATCATGGATAAAAATTGAAGCCAATGCCAAGTCAGTAAAATGAAAAATTAAAGTAATTGTTTAGGTTTGTAAGCAGTAGAATTAGGTCTTTCCAAGTCTGGAATTTTGTTCAAATATAGCCAATGGTTTAAAATGATCTCCAAGTACCTAGCTGAGTAAGAGGATACGTTCAGCTATATCATATCTCAGGAAATATTTTTGGAAAAACATTCTTGAGTGATTCAGTAGCTGAACTTCATAGGGTAACATGAATAGTTAAAATTAAGAACGAAAGAAATTAGAGCTAAGAACAGATTGAAAAAAGAGTAACCAAGGGTTTGGCAAAGGCCCACAGATGGAAGAGATTCAAGGAGGGTTTAGAGGGCAGGGGAGAGAGCTCAATGAGTAAGACTAATTGCTGCAGACATATAGGTATATATGTATAGACATATAATTTCCCAGCACCCACATGAAAATGCTAGGTGTGACCACATCTATCTGTAATATGAGTACATTAGGGAGAAGAGACAAGAGGCTTCTGGGAATTCCTGGACACCAGAGTAGTTTCTAGTATAGTGTGAGACCCAGACTCAAAGGAATAAAGTGAACAGCAACAAAGCAGAACACTCAGCAGCCTTCTGTGGCCTGCACATAAGTGCTCATTCATGTGTTCACATGCATGCATAAGCTACACACACATGCACACGCACACACAGACACACAGACACACACAGACACACAGACACACACACACACACACACAGAGAGAGAGAGAGAGAGAGAGAGAGAGAGAGAGAGAGAGAGAGAGATTTGATTGAACAGTCTATTACATATAATCTACTAAACCAAAAAGGGAAAGTCTCAAAACACAGAGAGATATCCAGGGATGAAGAGGCTAACAAACCTACATGACTACATGTTAGAGAACATACTGGTTTGGGTTGAGTTGATCATGTCTTTTATAGTCTTTTATTTTATTAACACTCTATATCACGTCTATTGATTTCTATGTGATTAGCCTGACATGCTACCTCAATTCTGTATTTCTTATTGGCTTTCTGTAGCTTTTTATTCCTTCTGATGTTGTAAAATTATTTTTCTAGGAATTTACTTATTCAATTTATTGATATATGATTTCCTATGATTGTTCCTAATGATACTTTTTGAGGTACCTATTGTGATTTTCCATTTTCATTTCTAATTTTATATCTCATGTGTTTTTTTTTTGCTGCCTTTTTTCTCCTCCCTCTCCATCTCCCTTCCTATCCCAGTAGAAAAAGAAATTATATTTTTCTCCAAGAAAACCATTAATAGTTGTATTGATTTTTTTACTTTATTTTTTATATTGTATTTGATCTATTTTTGTTCCGATTTTTTTAACCTTGCTTTCAGTTGTGTCACGAGGTATAATGTTAGACTATTTGGAATTTTTTAAATGCCAGATTTATTGCTTAAACTGTCTTCTTCAAAGTACTTCTCTATACCCCATGGTTTTTAAATACATTGTCTTCATAGCTTCTCACCTCAAGATATTTATGAAGTATCCCCTTAGATTTTTTCCTTACTATTGATTGTTCAAGAAAGTATTCTATACTTTCTCAGTATAACTCTCAGACTTTTCAGAGATAACTCCCATTCCTACTTTCTCATTTCTCACTTATAGTATCACTGTTGGTAAGAAGCCTAAAATCTGAAGACATCAGGCACCCACACAAATGCAGGGCCTTTGTGTCAATGTTTCTTTCTATTATTCCTCTTAAAAGTGAGTAAATTATTTCCATGGAAGCAAATAGATGTTTTTAATTATTAACAAGCTCAAATAATAGATACTTTAGACTAACACTGCCTAGACAAGTGATAGTTTAAAAATACATGCTCTTTTGTTATTTTCCATATTAAAATATACTTGAAAATATAAATAACCCCAGAACTTTTATTCTGCTGTAATTATCAGCTATATATAACAGCAAGGGTGTTAGAAAGTTGTAAATAAATCCCACACACATTTTAATTTAAACTGTTATAAGGACTGAAAGCAAGTAGCTAGAATTCAGTCCCAACTCCTCCTCCACAAGTTACAGTGCTAGCGTGAAATGGAATGTGTCTGCTCACACTCAAAAAACAAACAAACAACAAAACAAAACAAAAACTTTGCTCCACAATGGGAGCAAATTTTAATTAATAAAATGTTTTTTTTAATTTTCCTTTAAGATCTCAAAGAACACTAAAGATGAAACATTATTAACTCCTATTACATATATATATATATATATATATATATATATATATATATTTGAATTCTAAATATTATAGTCTTGCCTTCTGCATGTGCAATTATATCTCTAAGAAAAGCAATTTACAAGTTTTGTTCCCACTCACTACTTAGTTTCTTCTGCTCATGAAAGTAATCATCTACATTCTTGTTTCTCCTCTCTAGTAACCTTTCCGCCTGTCCCTTCCCCCTCCTTCTCTTCTTCTCCCACCTCCCTCCCTTCCTCTTTCTCCCCATGAAATGTGGTCCACCCTAGAACTGGATATATAAATGATGATACACTGTATTTTTGATCCTCATGCCTCCCGTACATGGAGTGCAAGGGTTACCAGACGTGTGTGACAATACCCAGCATTAGGCTTCTGTATGTCAATCAACCATTCTGATAACTGAGACACATCATCCATTTATTTTCTTGGGTACAGGCTGTATAGTCACAATTTCAAAATAAAGCCAGCAATAGCATCTTAATAGTAATGATAGTAATAATAATAATACAGGAAGATTTTATTCCTACACTTTTGCTTTTAATTTCCTGTTTTGCATAGAGAGGAATACAGACTATTTTTGGTTAGGTAATTATAGCCAGTAGCTAAAGCCATGTTTTCTCAGCAGGTGAAACTAAGCTGAAGGTGTAAGTACCAGAGGGCAACATGGGATCCAAGGAATTGCATAAAAGTTTAGTGATGTCAACTCAGGTCCATGTGCAGAGGTGATTCATGCAGAAAAATAGCTGTAACATGTTCAAATGCCCACAAGTGGGAGTAAATTTGCAAAATTCAAAACACTGTGTTCTGAACTGACTAGATGATTTCTCTCAGGAGTCAACTTTTTAAATGTGTTTCTTACTCTGTCCAAGCGTACTCCAGAGGATACCTTTAAATTGTAAGTCCACTTCATGTGGACCATGAGCATACAGTGCACACATCTCCTTTCATGATTATACTTAAAGCTCTCTTAAATATAAGAGGAAACTATAACAAATAAAAAGGCAGCTAGCTAGTGTTGCCATAAATGTATGCAGCATACAAGCTTTCACTTCCAGTGCACAGAACAGAGAAGGAATGGAATCTGCATTCATTCCTGATTTTATCTGTGTATCCAAGTCCTCTCAACCAAATTTAGGTTTCTCTTTAGCAAGCAGTGCAAAGCCTTCAAAAGCCAGGCATTGAGCTGGGCGTGGTGGTGAACGCCTTTAATCCCAGCACTAGGGAGGCAGAGGCAGGCAGATTTCTGAGTTCGAGGCCAGCCTGGTCTACAAAGCGAGTTCCAGGACAGCCAGGGCTACACAGAGAAACCATGTCTTGAGCCCCCCCTCCCCCCCCAAAAATAAGCCAGGCATCTTTTTCAATCTCAAATCCCCCAAGGCATTGTTTAGAAAGAATGATCTCAGCAGGCCTGAGATTGCTTGCTAATGTTAGGTAGACATGTTCTCATATGTCACCTTGTCTGACATCTAAGAACCAGGGTTTCAGGAAGATTCACATTATTCCTTAGCTGACAAGAGACAGTGACTGTATCCTAACTAGATATATGAAAGCAATGTATAAAACTTGCACTTTTGCTAGCCTTCTGGGAGTTTGGAATCTTGGGGAATAGGAAGCAGAAGATGCTTACAAGATGAGATCTCAATAAAACTCTATACACCAAGTCTCTAATGAGCTTTCTCCCAGGGAACAGCATTTCAACTGTTGTGACAACTTGTTTCTGAGGGAATTAAGTGATCCCAAGAGCCTCCTCTAGAAGACAGCTACTAGAGGCTTGTACCCGGTATCTTCTAAATTTTTCTCATGCTCCGGTCTCTTTGCCAATGTGTTTGTGTCTTCCTGAAGCACACAATAAATCCTGGCCATGAGTATGACTCTATACTGCATCCTGCTTGTCCTCAGAGTAAATCTATGGGCTTTAGCATGAAGCCCCAAACACATGCTTGCATCATTATGTAACGGATTAGTCTCTCTTTTACACTTCTACCTTAGTACTAACTGTTCGATTTTTGAAAGGAACTAAGAAAATAGGCTTCCAAATCATTTTCAAATGTAATTGTTGGGCTGGCAATATGGCTCAATGAATAAAGGCACTTGCCAATAAACCTGATGCCCTGAGTTCAATCCCTTTGACCCACATGGTAAAAAAAAAAATAGTCCCACAAGTTGAATTCTTACCTCATTAAGAACCATAGAACAAAAATGGCCATATATTTATATACACAGAAAAAAAAGAGAGAGAAAGAACTGTAATAATATTTTTACAATTTTAAATAATATTTTTATTAATTCTACTAGATTTTCATATAATATATTAGATCATATCAATTTGCCCTACTTCTCCCAGTTCCTTCCAAATTCACTTCTTCCTCTCTGAGCTCTTTCATCCCCACCCCTTTAAAGAAAATACTATCTCTAAACTGACCTCCTGGGCCACTGGATTTTATTATTTTTCTGTGCCCTCCCCAAGATGTTTCTGAGTCTTCTATGTGAGGTTTGTATTATACATGCATGGTTCCAGTTGGAGAACAGCAATCACTAGTTCTATCTAGCTATAATGGTTATGGACCACAACTATGACCCACACTGCAAAGTGGTTTGAAAGGAGTAATAGTGGCATTTACATCCCAAGGGTAATCAACAGCTACCTACTTGTAATTAATGCTCACTCAGTGGGAAGGAATTCATGCTTGACACTAAACTTAGCCATCCACAAGATTTCACTTGAATATTCTCTCTTGATTTACCATTTCATCTGAGAATCATATTAACTAGCAAAATAAGTAATAATTCACTATTGTCTTAGTCAGTGTTCTCTTGCTATGAAGAGACACCATGGCAATGCCAACATCTATAAAAGGAAAGCATTTAGTTAGGGTTTGCTTAGAGTTTCAGAGGTTTAGTTTATTATTAGCATAGCAGATAGCATAGCAGCACATAGGCACACATGATGCTAGAGGAGCTGAGAGTTTTACATCTGGATCTGCAGGCAGCAGGAAGGAATGAGAGACTGGGCCTGGCTTAAGTATTCGAAACATCAAATTTCATCTCAAGGGACACATTTCTTCCACCAAGCCCACACCACTTAATCCACAACTAGTTCCACTCCCTAATGATCAAGCATTCATGTATGTAAGCCTCTGGGGGCTATCCCTACTCAAACCACCACAGATATTAATGAACCACATTTAGTATACCCAAATATTTATGACAAATGAACCTGTATAGTGCTTACTGGGTGCTTCTTAAACTCTAACTTTGATATATTCTATGTAACTTTCTGGATTTCCATTATGTAGCCAAATGAGGTCTGTAGTTGGTATAGCATTCTCTTAGGATCACATTTATACTTAGGTTATAAAAATATTTATCTTACAATTACTGCCATAAGCTCCCTGGGCTTCAACTTCTTTATCTGTAAATGAGCATTGACATCATGTACCTACTGATTTCTTGTGAACATGAAATGGGTTCAGATATCCAAAGTGGCCATATTGTTAGTGCTGCCTACTGCATGTGAAAATTTTAATCACAGGCAGAAATGATAACTGCTTAAGCTCACTCAGGTAAAAAGTAGCTGTGCCTGATTTCCCCCAGAACACATGGCTCTGTATAGCTCTTCTAGACTGGTGTAAGTAGACAGGAAAGAATATATTTTGTTACGCATGTTATAATTCTTTACATTCCATCCAGTGCATTTGAGGAAATTCACAGGTCATTTTTGGTGCTATAGCAACTGAAATTTTGAGGTCGTCTCTCAATCTCATTGACAGCAAAGAATTAAAGGTTTGGCTACTCCGCTTATTACATGAATCCCTTAAAATTAGAGCCTGTCCCAATCACCTTGGCAGCCAGCATTTAATTTGTCCCATCTTGTGATTCTGATCCTATTTTTTTGGCTTCTCCATGTAGAATAGTCCTGATGTGATGGGATTGTGCACATCAAAGCATTTCAAATAAGAAGCCTTGTACTTCACAATTAGCGGGCTTGTACAAATCTGAACCATTTCAGCTCTTAGCCCAGACACACAAAAGAAATGGATTGCTTGCTAGTAGAACTTTCAGACATTCTCCAGTGTGAATTTTATCTTACGAGACCTGAAGAACCTGGGGAAATGAGACACTGCCAATCTGAAGGTTTCTTACTCATATAGCTTGAAAATTGCATATAATTTTATAGGCTTTGATATTTTATATTTCAGTTCATGAAAACTGCATTCTGGAATAATTACTTGAGAAGGCTATAATGATCCTGTATTTTCCTCTTTCATACTTCCTTTGTTCCAAATAATGAATAAAAAAGTGTAAAAAAAATAGTTGTTCACAGTTCAAAGCAAGAACCAAGACAATGAAGAATATCCTTAATTTTAAATATAAAGCTAAGTGCAAAGAGATATTGCATTTTAAGGCCAGTTATTTTGAGATATGATGTTATAAAAATAAATTCAGATAAAATAGTAATGCTTTACAAAATATATTCACCAAATACCTTCCATTCACTAGTGAATTTGTCTTTCCAAGGACTATGAACTCAGACACATTCATATGCTTGTTTTTTTTTTCATAGTGTTTTGTTGGTTTGTTTGGTTGGTTGGTTGGTTGGTGTTTGTTTGTCTGTTTGTTTGTTTTTTTAAGAATCAAGAGCCATTGGAAGGTCACACTGCTGAAAAGAAGCAAAGGAAAGGATCATCTATCTGTTCAGGTGCTAGGGAGCTGGTGTATAAAAGATAAGCATGCACAGGCCCTCTGCTCCAAGGTCTGGTGTCTATGGGCTTGATATTCAGATGGGCCTGATCCCTTTTCATTACAGCACAACACAGCATGTTAATTTCTTAAGCACTATAACTGATTACCATTAACCTTTACATTTATCCATGTGTATATATGTGCATGGACACACACATGCTGAGGTAGGCATATTGAGGTCAGAGAACAGCTTGTCAGGGCTGGGTCTCTCCTCCCATCATGTGAGGGCTGGAGATGGACCTCATATTGACAGGATTTTCACTCTGACCCTTCTTTCCAGCCCTATTCTATTGTTTTAAAAATATATTATATTTTCTATGCCCATTCTGATCATCACAGCCTTCCAAATAATGTTGTGTAATAGACAACTGGAGATACAAGATAAAGAATAGAGTCTTCTTACATTAGACCATTACACATATAACCGTGTCTGAGGATTCTTTTTTTATAATAACTTCTCAACAGAGGAGATCTTACTCCTCAAAACTTATGGTTCAGATTATAAGCCCTCTTGTCTGTGAATTAATTTTACTTTCTCTAACCATTTAGACTCCTCTTGTAAATTTCTGGGTTTAAATAATCCTTCATTTCAATCTCAAATTACTTTTTGTGTTAGAGATTATCTATTCTGAATAAAGTTCCATAGTAACCTAAAGAGAAAAATTCAAGTGCACAGCAGGGGGAGAGGCATGAGGAAGTAGGTAGGATGAGACAGCACTAAGACAGAACCCTGGCTGCCATGTTTACTGCACTTGCTTACACAGCACCAAGAAACCAGTATGGATGTAATAATTATGTGCTGCAATACTGAGGTAGGCTAGCGGTTCCCACAGAGATGCTTGGGGAGCATAGAGTGCCTGTTATCATATGAGAAGAAAGGAAAATAAAAATCTCTCCAAAAGGCATCAAAAGAGAGGAAAAAAGATCAAGAAAACATGTGCCAGCATCAGTCTGTAGCAGACAAGCCTTAAGCTGTGCTATGAAGAACCAATTTCTTGCTTTACGGTTAAGCAGGGGAAGAGTTTATCTACACTTAAAGTGAGTGCATTTTAACAACTGGATCCAGAGTGTACTAAAAAAGAAGCTGTCGGATCTTTCCTGAGGAGAGGTGGTGCTGCCCTGAACACTTACTGAGGAGTCTCTGGCAGGTTAGCACCCCATCTGCTTGACAGTTTAGGTTTAGCAGAGGCAGCAGCAGCAGCAGCAGCAGCAGCAGCAGTGGGCTTGTTTAGCAGCCTTTTCAACTCTGTAGCTTAGTGATTTGGAACAATCCATCCCTACATAAATAATTTACAAAGAAAGAAGACTGTGCCAGAAAATCTCAGCAGTTTTGCCTTTAATAGTGTACAAGACACACGCCCTCCCCCCCCCCCCACCCCAGGAAGCAAGGAAGATAAAATTTAAATGTTTTGATTACAAACTGTCAGAATTCACTCAGTAGTGATGAAGATCATCCTAAAAGAGGACCACAGTAGGTCTTCAACATGGCATTCTTTTTCCCATGCCTACCAGCTATTGGTTTTTACCTAGACATGTTTGTTGGCTAAACAAAGCAGATTTTCATAGACAAACTTCATTTTATCCCTACACTTTGGAAGAACATAATTTATATTTGTTGTAAAGGGTGTGAGTTTGTGTGTGAGTGTGTGTGTACAGGCACACATGTTGGGGAAGTGTGCCATACCTGAGGTCTTTATATACCTCTTTGTTTTGGGTGAGTTTTTGAGGGTTTTCTTTTGCATCTAAGAAGATTGAAATTAGTTGGTAATTAATTTTTTTGTAAAGGTATCAAACATTTTGAAAACTTGCTCCTGCATGGACAATGATAAATACTCAAGAGAAAACTGAATACGGCTAGAGAGATGGCTCAGCCATTAAAGGCTAGGCTCACAACCAAAAATATAAGAGAAAACTGAATAAAAACCGTATTCTTGGGCCCTAATAGTAGCGAATAGTTTAGGAGGTAAAATATCCACACAAATGTCAGCTTCCTGAGACAAATCTCTCCCTCTTTGATTAATAGGAGAGTCTTATATAACCCTTATTTGTAGAATTTGTAGAAAAATAACATGTATAATTGCAGTTAGAGGATATTTGCAGTGATTTAACTGCATACCTGTATTCTAACAAATTTCATTCTTCTTTGTTGGTGACCATACTTAAGTACTTGAAAGATTGATATCCACTGTTGGATTATTATGTCTAGGGTGTCCTCTACTCCCAAACACTTTTCACATAATAACATCATTATAAAAAACCTTATTCATCATCACCATTATTATTAGCATCTCATTTTAACTTTACCACTGCCAGAGATTTCCAAATGTTTAAGTAGTTGAGAAATAAAATAAGACCAATCTCTCTTTCTCTGCTTCTGTCTCCCCCACAGCACTGAACAACCCATCTCTCTTTGCCATTCTATTCCAGTGAGAAAGAAAGTCTACATGAAAACTAAAAAAAGAAAAAAAAGAAAGAAAGAAAGCCATGATCATATTGTAAGCTAAGAGATGATGTGAGAGGTACAAATGGGCTGATAGGATAGAGTGGGACAAGGTTAGGGAGGAGAAGGGGAACTCTGAAAGCATGTCTACAGAAGACATCCACCATCAGTGTGAAGGACAACTACTCCCTAATCTTGGAGCACACTTTTCCAAGGTGAAGTAACAGAGGAAGCAGTGCCCTGTATCAGTCTTCACTGAGAGATGATAGATAAGACCGATATATATTTTTAAAAAGACATTTATGTAAGAGAACCCTTAACAGTAAGCAGGGTTTATGTTTCATCTCCAGTGAGATAGTAAGCAGAATCTATAGAAAGGACTATTCTGATTTTAGACTGAGAGTGGAATTGGTTCATCTGTGTTCCAGGGTAATGTCTTCAGCTCTGGGATCTCATCAGCAGTCCTTTCCACGAGCTCTTTGTCTGTATTTATTTATTTATTTATTTATTTATTTACTTTTACAAGAATTCCACTTCCTTTCTTTCAAGACATTTTCTCGTGCTTATCATTATGAGTAAGCTGCCTGCTAGATTCATCTGTAAGCTTCCGGAGAATGGCCACAGGTCTGGTCTTGTCCCCGATGCATTGGAGGACAAAGCATATTGTGGATCCGATGAACCTTTCTCAAAACCATGAGGAAGTCTTTAAACAAACATAGACACACTCCTTTAGGGAAATTAGTTAAATCCAGAGCCATCTAACAATTATAATGATAAAACTCATAGTCAATAGTGTATGAATAAAACTAAGAAGAACAAAGAAAACAAAGGAAGGGTTGGGAGGCAAAAGGAAAGAAAAAAGGACTGATATGACCATAGAAAAATTTCTGTAAGTGGTTCAGCAAACAAAATTTAGGACAGTACAGAAGCTAATCCTATAAGCAGTTATTAGGAAAGGATTTTCCATGATGAATTTAGCCTAACTCTTGCTACAGGACACTTACAATTTAGAATAAATGGCTCTGATAGTTCAGTACCCATGCGTTCCATGGATGGGCCTTTGCCGGGGCTTGGAGAAAAAATTTTTGTCATTTTAAACTGTTTACTGGTTTCTAGGCATGCTGTGATTGTAAGTAATATTATTTCTGATTTTTTGAGTGGATGCTAAGGGCTACCAATTAAAGCAAACTTCTGAAATCTCTTGAGCTCATATGTTCATGGAGCAAAGCAAAAAAGAAAATTCATTTCTCCTTCCTTGTTGTTTTGTTTTGTATATTATAATTCTACTTCTCTTTCTACTGGGTAGCATTCAGGAAGAAAAATATGAATAGAACAGTAATACCTTTAGGGTAATGTAACCAGATTGATTTCCAGACAGCCAGAGGACGGTTATTCTGCTGTTGAGCTGGGACTGAATGCTGCAGTTTTATTTTGAGGTAGAGTCCAAGGCGGGTATACTTATCTGAGAATGGTGCAGATTACATCGCTGCCTCAGAAGCTTTAGTGAGACCTGTGAGTTCAAGGTGAAAAGGACAAAGGAGATAATGAGATTTGAGAAAGAGACAAATAAGTATAAATAAATAAATAAATAAATAAATAAATAAATAAATAAATAAATAAATAGATTTCCTGAACTTTTCTCTCACCTCATTCTGCTTCATTTGCTCTTGGAAGCATTGCTTCATGGAGAATGCGCTTTTTGCCAGATTTAGCTCTGCTTTATTTTCCTAATATTAGCACAGAGGAGAAATCAGAAAGTGCGAACTTGGCACAATGGGGTATTTGAAGGGTACAGATACTAGATCTAATGGATGTATATGGCTTCACTGGATAACTGTAAACCTCTTGAGACAAAGAGACAACCATTGTACTATTATACTATGTGCATAGAATGGCAACCATTAAGGAGACAAATGCTTCTCAAATATCTCTTTGATATTTGATATGACATGAAGAAGAAAAGTTAGGACCAGGAAGAGAAGCCCTTGTGGGGAGTAGAATCATCAAGAGAACCTTGAAGAAAACCTGGGCAGCATCTTACAAAACATGCAATTCTGAGCAGGGATGAGTGCATTTGAGCACAGGCAGCTTATGGGTAAATGGTGAACTACTGGAAAACCCTGACAACTGACTGCTTCACCGGGTCTTCTTTTAAGCCGTTTCCCTTATGAATAAATGTGAATCCATACACTTTGGGACAAGATGAAATGCCCTTCACTTACCAAACCATAAGGCAATAAGAACAGAGAATTTTTAAAATTCAGTTTGAAAATGCCTCTTAACTCCTTTGTCCTCTAAGAAATTCTTTTCATGAAAAATTCAGTCTTATTCATTCTTTCCAGTGGTAAACTGAGGTAAAGTACTTTATTATTCTTCTTATGAAGAAAGCAGAGGGTTTGGCAATGATAGAGTATGCAAAAATTTGCTTCTAAAGTAGAACAAAATGCTTTATTTTCACTGACTCATGGATCAAAACTGATTCTCTTTCAGTCCATATGAGTTTACATCTGTATATGTATGTTATATCCTCACATACACACCAGAATAAGAATGTAGACTCTTCCTTGTTCCCCATTACCAACATTATACTTCTACTGAACAAAGAAAAAAGTTACAATATTTCTGTGGGACTTAAATATAATTTTAGTAGGCTGTGGTTTCCGAATGGCCTACAAACTATATAGGTCTTCTCTGTATTCCTCAACAAGAAGATTGATGTTATATTAGTTGATAAATCTTAATTCACTGATTATAAAGCAACATAAATAAGTTTCCTTTGGTTTTGGTTTTGAAAAGTCTGGAAGACTACTCCAAGACAGACACCTTTATGGTTTTATTTTTCTTCTGGAATCCATCCTTCCTAAAATTAAAATGCCACTTCTTTCTCTAGCCTTGTGCTCTGAGGGTGTGCTTCACAAAGCATTATGGATGGCTCCTTTGCAAGAGCTGGTGCATAAGACTAGAATCTGAGGTTATTTGAAAAATATTTCTTCCTAGGACACAAAGGAGGGGTATTCATGGAGAGAATAAACAACATTTGGTGTCACTTTAGAAAATAAAATATGGCATAATGGAAGTTTGTAAACTAATATGCAAAGCTGTCATTTGGGGGAAACAAACCAACAAAGAGCCCTGCAGGCTTAAAGACAGGAGATGCAGTAGCCCTCCTTTGCTTTTCTAGACTCTTCTTACTTTAAGAATCAAGAGGCCATCATCTTCCAGGCCTTGAAGTAAACCACGCCTTCTGAGGTATCTGAGATTTCTCAGAACTTTCTACTAATTCCTGAACATTCCTGTAGAAAGTCAGATTTGCATCTAAGGAAACTTAAGGAAATGGGTTTCTTTAAAAAGATTGCAGCAATCTGGATGTGTTGTCCAACTAAAATGGCTTCTAGCAAGAATTGGGTTCTGTCATAGGAACAAATTCTATACAGTTTGACAAAAGTATCATTGCTGCAATACATTTAAACCTTGAACAGTCATAGTGTACTTCAATTTTATCCTGGGACTGTCATTCAACAACAACTCAAGTTAAGTGTCTCTAGTGACCAAAAGCGACAAAGTTTAATTTTGATGAACTTGGTTATCAGCTCTAATCCTGAATACATTTTGTCTTAGTCAGGGTTTCTATTCCTGCACAAACATCATGACCAAGAAGCAAGTTGGGGAGGAAAGGGTTTATTCAGCTTACTATTCCACATTGTTGTTCATCACCAAAGGAAGTCAGGACTGGAACTCAAACAGGTCAGGAACCAGGAGCTGATGCAGAGGCCATGGAGGGATGTTCTTTACTGGCTTGCTTCCCCTGGCTTGTTCAGCCTGCTCTCATAGAACCCAAGACTGCCAGCCCAGAGTTGGTCCCACCCACAAGGGGCCTTTCCCCCTTGATCACTAATTGAGAAAATATCCCACAGCTGGATCTCATGGAGGCATTTCCCCAACTGCAGCTCCTTTCTCTGTGATAACCCCAGCCTGTGTCAAGTTGACACATAAAACCAGCCAATATATATATATATATATACTGCTTTTGCTTGTTTGTTTTAGGATATTAGGGCTCAAAATCATCAAATGACAATAATTGCCTTACTTCTGGCTAGCAGAGCAAAATACCATAATCTAGATCCCCTGTGAGTAACTTAATTTTATTTTTCACAGTTCTATTAAAAGAGAAATCTAAAACCAAAGCATTGTTAGATTTCATGTCTAAAGAAGGCCCATTCCTGCTGCCCCTGGACCAAGTTTAAGAGACTATTATCTCCCCCATTGAATTGTTTCAGAGCACTCAAAATGGGGAAAAAGTAGTTAATCATAAACCTATGGGCATATTTCAAGACTCTCAACTATATTCCATTTATCTGTGTATCTACCCAAGGCAGTATCACACAGTGTTGATAACTGTAGTATTGGAGTGAGTTTTGAATTTGGGAAGTAGTAATTCTCCAATTTTCTTCAGGATTATTTAGATATTCCAGGACCTTCATGACTGCCCGTGTCTTTGTTTATTTGTGGGGAAAGTAAGTGAATGTTAATGGAGTTTTTTTCCCTTCTTTTCTGATCTGGATTACTCTGAGTTTTGGATTTGACATAGGGAAACCTGGAAGATAGACAAAGAAGTAATTCTAGTCAGAGTCCTCCACCTACAAGTATAAAATAGTTCACCTTTTTGTAAGCAGCCTACTCTTGAAATAAGATATGATGGTCCTAGCTCTGGGAAATATGTGGCAGCATTTAAGACAGAGAGTAAATAAGGAACAAAATTAGAGCAGATTTCATGCCACAATTGGAGTCCAAAGGAGGCCGTGATACACAGTGAGCCACCTTCAGATAAGAGCAGACGTCTGCTTCTGGAAATCATTCTGATAACTACATGGACAGTTAACTGAAGGCAGAATTACTGTACAATTCTTCCTGGAATGCTGGTTTCTATAGCTCAGGAACTAAGAGATAAACTCACAAATTTATTTCATCGATTTCTAATCTTGTTCATAAGTACTTGGAGTGAACATCTTTAGAGGGGTTTTGTTGTTTTTCTGAGCTAAAGCATAGAGATTAGAGTGGATAGAGACCACTGCTACACTGATTGACTTGCTAAAAAAATAAAAAATAAAAAAGCCGGCAGAGCAAAGTCCGAGTTTTCAATCAGTCCAAGAAGACACTGGGAGACACAGGACAAGGCAGCAAAGCCACTCAGAGCTTCTCATCACATCATTTAAGCTGAACCGTTTGATTGGGAAGCTCTGCAGCTGTGAACTGCTCCCAGAGATTTACCCACTCTCATCTCTTTGTATAAACTAGTTTAAAATTAAGTTAGCTCATCTCCAATGCATGAGATGCGAGGAAATAAATAAAGTCAGCTTATTTGTACTCACAACCTATTAGTGTGCCCACATTCCTATAAAATTTGTAAGACACTGTGCACGGTCCATGAATAATGAACCGTGAGATCTGATTATCAGGAACAGAGTCAGCAGGGCATGAAAACAATTGACATTATAATTAATTGGACATTTATTTTAAAATATTCACAATGGTCAACTTGCTATATGACCTTAGTCCAAAAGTACTTTCCTTTTTATAAAGGCGAATGGTCACTTCATATCAAAATAAAAGGACTATTTGTTTGGCCAAAATAAATGGCAGGTGTGTGAGAAACTGATAGAGAAAGCAAACTATAACAAACACATTTCTGTTGCATGTTTTTCTCACATGATCTCTACTATGGCATTCCCTCTGGTTAGAATTAAAGTTTCCACTGAAATTCAGTTTTGCTTTGTTTCTCTGGGGTAGTGGTGGGGAAATGAGTCAAGCCTTCACTTTGATGTTCCCAGAATGTTAAGGAACAGGGGTATAGCTCATTAAATCTCCATGAGAAAATAACTTTCCACACTAAAGAGAGGGAAAATCTTCCTTGACAATTAGTCCAAAGGCTGCCCTCTGGCAGCTTCATCACACTTGGAATTTTCTGATCCAGGTGAGAGGTAGAGGAAAAGGGGAAGAGGGAGGGGGTTTGTGGGAGGGGTTGACCAGCGGGGGGGGGGGGCAGTGAGTGGCAAGTACAGTGAATAAATAAAAATGTAATAATAGTAATAAATTTAAAAAGAAGAAAGAAAACAGCAAAAGCCAAAACAAGGCAGCCAGAGAGGCTTCATTCCACCAGGGAGGCAGGGACTGGAGGGGCTTAGTTCTGTTTGGATGCAGAGCTGAGCATGGGCCTCATGATCAGGGAACAGTGTCACCAAGTCAGGGGCTTTGATGAGAGGACAAAGAAGAGAATAGGATTTGGGGAAGGGACAAGTTAGTAAAACAACTTTCTCCTGAATTTTTTCTCATAAGTTTTTTCTTGAAGCCATGCTTTAATGGTGTTACTTCTGCCATTTATGTCCCCCAACTCTCTAAAGGGGGCATCTAAAAGACGATTGTCATTTTGATATGGTGTTTTAAAAGCATTTATGTAAGAATAAGTCATTTCATTGACTCTCAGGCTTCTGAAATATTTAACAAAAAAATGACATACATGACCAATATTTTGGGTGTCTAGTGATAGGACTTTACAGTGTTTTATGAAAATTGCCCACTTCCTGAGAAAACAAGATATGCTATTATGCTTTATGAACTACCACACTATGTAAATAAAGTCTAAAGCACCAAATGAAGATAACAGAAAATTTAAAGTTTCACAATTTCCAGTTAACTACTTGGCACATTTTGCACTTGCTTCCCCAGTCTGTTTTCAGGGGAGTGATAGGTAACCTACAGTCTCACTGTACAGGGGCTTAAAATGTTTTTCACACCAATACGCCTTCTCCTGTATCAGAATGTCCCATGCCACTTTTGTTTTGGGGAGTGTCATAGTTAATTTGACCAGTCCTTGATTGTGGAACATACATTTATTTCCATTTGTAATATGTCACAGTGTTCAATGATCAACATTATGTCCGCTACTAACCATAACTAATATATGTGAGCTATTTTAAAGCAAAAGCTAAGATGCTGATCACATTATTTACTAAATCATTTCTCAAAGAGCTGAGTCAAATAAGTACCATCATTAAGTTTGCTCTACCTATGAAGAAGTCATGTCTTAGAAGTGCAAGTCATAGAACCAAGCAGTAGAACTCTGTTGAGTTCAATATAGCTTGTGATCATCTCTGCACTGTAGTGGGGCTATCGCTGAAAGCTTTTTGGAAGAAGTATACTTAGCTCTTGCTCTGAACCTTACCTTTTCTTTAGACAATAGATTATTGCCCCTTTATATGAATCTGAATCTGTCCACTGGAGGGAAAGCTTGGTCAATTTTGTAGTAGGTGACTATTGGAAGGTGGCTTTTAAAGATGAAGGTAAACATATTTAAACCAACTTTTAGTCCAGGCAATGATCTAAGAAGTGTTATAAGGATGGTAGTGACATTCCAGCTCAGAGGCTTTCAAGAGGAAAACACAGAGACATGGGACAGTTTCACCTAGTTTATTAGATAGATAGCTGAACTTAGCACTTAAGGACATTATAAGAATATACAGTATTTCTGTTTGGGAATAATTTTCTCAAAATAGTTGTTTGTGTAGCTATTGTATGTGGGTGTGAATGTAATCTTATACATAACATAGAACACAGCACCCCTGCTTGTTGTTACTGTCTTTCTGTTGAGGAATATATTTAATTGCAATCAGAGGGTTTAACCCTGCCTTCAATTATTCAATTCACAGGTAAAAGGCACATGTGACCTTTAATTTATAATAAGCCTTAATCAGCACTAAAGCTGGGCAGATATTTACCCTCTAGGCTATTATAATTTACTTTCCTATCAACAGCCCGATTATTACTTACATCTGGGCCTGTCTTAACTCCAATTAGCCAGCCTCATGGCCATGATTTTAAGACTCTTAGGCCATGGCATCTTTTCCTCTCTCCACCTTCCTCATGTTCTCTTCAGACCCCAAACCTCTGTCCTGCTATTGGCTGTCAGCATCTTTATTTAACCAATGGCTTTAAATTAAGGATCAAGGTCACATTCTATGGGGATTATCTCATTCCTAGGAGCAACCAGGCCTTGGGGGTCAATATTTATCATGACAATACATATCAAAAGATAAAACCTCAACATATTTTCATATTTATTATTTCATTGGATTGTCCAGTGAAATACAATGGTAGACCATCTGTCTGTATGTAATAAATATGTAAAGGGATAATTTCAACAGCTGAGTTGGAAATTATGCTTGTTTGTCTTAATTTTCATTTTTATGCTTTTAAAGTTCTTTTTTTCATTTTTGGAGAGAAGGAGGCTGAGCCAGACTGAGAAAGGAAGAGTGAAAGGGAGGCAGGGATGGAGGGAGAGAGAGAGAAGGTGCATAAAGGGAGGGTCTGGGGGGAGCTAGAGAGGACAAACCATGATGAAATTATACTGCAGGAAAAATAGTTTTTTATAAGGTAAAACTCAAAGAGTCAATAGAGCTGTACTAAGAGTTTCTACATTTTGGGTAAAAGTTCACACAAATATAATTTAAATAAATAAATAATTTAATTAAAGTGATATAAGTTTTTAATACTTTAAATTTTAAACACTTTTGGTCATGTCTTTTTAAACTAGTCATTATTGTAGCTTGCAAGATTGATTTCTGGGTAGGGCTAGGATCTCTCTCTCTCTCTCCCTCCCCCTCCTTCTCTCTGATAGCATGCATAGCACCTCACAACGCTCTCTAAAATAGCCGGTAAGGATTATGATTGCAGGACTGTACCTTTTTATTTTCTCCATATTCTATGACTCAGGCCTGTGTGTCTCCAGCAATACAGTCTTTTTCTTTTCTTTTCTTTTCTTTTTTTTTTTTTTTTTTTTTGGTTTTTCGAGACAGCAATACAGTCTTACCTTCAAGTTCCAGAGAGTAGTCAAGAGTACTACCAAGAGCTTGTAAAGTTTGGGTGTTTCTATAAGATGTTATTGACCAGCAATTCTGAAAGCATAATCCATTCCTGGGATTGGGTTTGGTTGCTCTTTGGTATCTAGTTGATTTTTCCTTTTACATCTATTTATTTAGTTTGCTTGTGTGTGAGAGTGTGTGTGAGTGTGTGTGTGAGTGTGTGTGTGAGTGTGTGTGTGAGTGTGTGTGTGTGTGTGTGTGCATTCATTCTTGGACTTGGTTCTCTCCTACATTGTGAATGGAATTCAGGTATTTGGTTAGGTGGCAAGCAGTTTTACTCATGGTAGCATCTCACTGTCTCCTTATGTATTTTTTGAAAAACAACTGTGCCCTGATTGGCTTGTCATGATGTTTGGGATTAATTATTTCTATTAGTTCACCAAGGACCACACACACACAAATAAACAGGAATATTCATTAAACCAAATTTGTGGTGTACCTAATGTGTGGCAAGAGCTAGTCGAGATGCTACCTTACAAGAATCAGAATATCTGCTTTCACAAACTGACAAAACTCATCTTAATGCTCAGAATTCCACTAGTGATATTCATCTTTTGCCTTTTCTTATCTTCTGAATTTCAATCTCCATGAATCTCTTGCCTTCTTCCCAGACACCCAAGCAATGACATTTACTTAATGTATCATTCACATTCATCTCATATATCCATGAAAAGCATGAAGATTCATCACATTAGGAAAAGGACAGGACTCAAGCTAGAATAGAAGAAAATAAGTAATTTTTATAAGCAAAAGAACAGATAAAAAAGTAGAGAAAGTAGAAAGTGCAATATCTCTAAAGTATAAAACAAGAGGAGAAAGATATTCCTACATGAGTATAATCATGGGAATAGTTGGGGAAGGAACAATGAAAAATAGATAAGTTCTGAATTCTAAAGCACATCCACTTCCAAACATAAGAGTGTGGTTTGGATTTGTTGGGCAATAGGCAGAGATAGTAACTTCAACTTGTCTCTATTATGGTTACAAAAGTCCTGACATGGATTCCATGATTAAATAGTGCATGAATTACTTAACAACTAACAATTTTTTTGTTGAAAATATATTTTAGAAAGCTTGAGCTCATCAAGGTGTGAAATGTACATGAGTCTAGGTGATTGCCTAGGATGTTTTGATGATAAATTCACAGAAAGGGGCAAAATCAGCTGATTGAACAGATGGCCCTTATGCCTTCTGATGATGCAAAGGACATCAAGATAATTCCCTTTCCCAGCACTTCAGTTTATAGTATGAAGAACGTCACTTTCATTTCACACACACATTCATTTACCCCCACAAACAATCAGCAAACATTTATTGAAAGGCCAGAATCATGTATGGACTAAATACATACTTTAAGATTCATTTGGTAAAGGCTAATCTGTCCCTACCTCACAGTATGACTGAACCTTCAGATAGAGAAGAGCGAGTCAAGCTAAAAGGAGGCCACTAAGGGAGGCCTAAGCAGCTGTGACTGTTGTCTTTCTAAGGAGGGAGGCAGAAGCAGACACTAAAAGGACCACAGTGAAAAGGTGACTATCTGCATGCTAAGGGGAGCTACTCCAGAAGTCATTGAGTCTGCTGACTCTTTCGTTTTGCATATGTAGACACCAGAACTATAAGAGAAGCTATTCACTCTGTGGTATTGTGTTAAGGTAGTGCGATCACATTAACTGTGTATTGCTACTTCAAACCAGAAACACTATTAGGTTCTGAGCAAATCATCTCACTCTTTACTAGTAAACTGAACTCCTTCCTAATAAAAAGCCATCTTCTTTTCTCCCTTCATCCTCCTGTTTGCTTCTTCCTTCTCTGTCTTAAGATACCTTATGCCTACTGTCTCTTTCCTGCTAAATCATCAAACGGAGAAGAAATAGAAGTAGAATTACAAAGAATCTTACATATTTTCTTTGACAGAAAGGAAATAAAGTTTGAAGTGTTTGCATGCACAAATCTCATAAATTTTAAATACTATTAGTATTTAAGATTGCATTATTAGTTGAGTATTTTATAATCAGAGTATGAGATAAAACTGATAAAGCTTAATTAAATTAGCATTTTGTTAAGGACTCTGCAATCAATGGTAGTAGATTAATCAATGGTAGTAGTTGTTTCAGTGCTGTGCATTAGCATAGATAATTTTGAAAACATGTAATACAGTCTTTCTCTGCTACAATGAACAACATTTGAAAAATACTGATAACATAAGAGTTGCAGAGGTGGTTCAGTGGGTAATGTGCTTACTGAGCATGTTCTAGAAACATCTATAGCCTCTACATAGACAAGAAGAAGGGTAGGGACAGGTATAACCCATGGTTTTGCTGGCCAGACAGTCTACCTGAATCATTGAGTTCCAGGTTCACTGAGCGACTCTGTAGAAAAAAATGTAGGTAGAGAGCAATAAAAAAAGAATCTCATTACTAACCTCTGATGTTCATATACACATACAAGGGCATATGGACCCATACACACAAGTGAATACATATTACATACACCACATAAACAAGATGAACAATGTTGAAATTACCATTTTTGTTTGTCTTTCAGAAAATTCTAGAAAGCCTCAAAATCATCAATGAGTAACTGACAAATAGTTCCAAGTGAAAACATTGGTATCTATAGGACCTTGCCTAAGTTTTGAATAGTGTGCAGCTGAAAATCAATACAGCATCCCTCTTCCCTGGGGCATCAAGTTTCCATATGGGAAACTACCTGAGAAAAAATTTAGTGCAGTGGATGAAGCTTTTCTTTAAAATGCTGCCTCTCTCCTTGGGTACTTTCTCTAGCTCCTCCACTGGAGGCCCTTTGATCCATCCAATAGCTGACTGTGAGCATCCACTTCTGTGTTTGCTAGGCCCCGGGATAGTCTCACAAGAGACAGCTATATATATGCAACCCTATAGGTGGAACAACATTATGAACTAACCAGTACCCCGGAGCTCTTGTCTCTAGCTGCGTATGTATCAAAAGATGGCCTAGTCAGCCATCACTGGAAAGAGAGGCCCATTGGACATGCAATCTTTATATGCCCCAGTACAGGGCAATGCCAGGGCCAAAAAGTGGGTGGGTAGGGGAGTGGGGGGTGGTGGGTATGGGGGACTTTTGGGATAGTATTGGAAATGTAAATGAGGAAAATACCTAATTAAAAAAAAATATATATATATATATAATACTGCCTCGCCAGGCATGGTGGTGCATGCCTTTAATCCCAGCACTCGGGAGGTAGAGGCAGGCAGATTTCTGAGTTCAAGACCAGCCTAGTCTACAAAGTGAGTTTCAGGACAGCCAGGGCTACACAGAGAAACCCTGTCTCGAAAAACAAACAAAACAAAACAAAGCAAAACAAAGCAAAGCAAAACAAAACACAAAAAGAAAAAAGAAAAAAGTAAAAAGTAAAATGCTGCCTTTATAAGTCTTTGGACAACTGAATGAATGTACTCCATCAAGGAAAGGCAGGCATCACATGCTGTGGTTGGTTTAAAGTGGTACTCTAATAGGCAAGGGTGTAAGGACTGTAGAGCCGTCTAGAGAAGTCTGGGGCTGGTGGCAATCACCAGACTCTCAAGATAACACACGTCTACCAGCCATTCCCTGCTTAAGACCCATGCTTTCTTCCCATAACTGGCCTATAATGATTCATAAACTACAGAGTTATACCATCAGCCTGTCATATTTACAGAATCTGAATATAACCATTTAACCTTGGAAGAGAGAAGATACCTCTGAAATTAAGGGCTTTTCCCCTTTACTTCATAACCAGTATAGCCTTTCAACTGGCTGGTTGTATATCATTTACATTGTAGAAGATATTAAATAGAATTGCATATATGATAGAACGGGTGTACAGGTTACATGCCAATACAATCCATTTAGACAAAGCATTTGAACATCTGGAGATTTGGTATCATGGAAAAGGCATATCGTAGAATCTAACTCAGGAACAGTGAGTGAGCATCCTTTAATTACAGCCAGGTTCTGTACAATGTTCTCCTTTCCTCCCATAGATGCCTAATTTTTGGCCAGTTAATTTGTGATGTTTCATGTACTTAAACCATTAAGAGATTTGGTCCTGGTAATAGATTATAGGGCTTCAAATCTTGGCTCTAACTAACACTTACTGTGTTATCTGAGAAAGACACCTAATCTCTGAAAATAAAAATAAATAAATAACAAACAAACAAACAAACACAGAAAATCAGGTTTATTGTCCTTTACTAAATAAGGGTAATTATAATACCTTCCTCATAGGACATGTTGTGAGGACTAAGGGAATAGAAGGAAAATTCTCAAGGGAATGCCTGATGTAAGGCATTAGTTATAAAAGGCAAGTGTGTTTGGGATTATGGAGAAACTAGACAAATAAATTAGGTCAAATGAAAAGATAACAGGAGATAATAAAACTCTATATGTGATGATAGCTTGAATGTAATATATGAGTGAAAAAAGCAAACAAAAGGGGAAATACAAAAAAAATATACTCTCAGAAAAATGAAAGCATCAAACTTTAGTTAAGAAACTTCAAATAAAAGAGCATATAGCCGGGCGGTGGTGGCACACGCCTTTAATCCTAGCACTTGGGAGGCAGAGGCAGGCAGATTTCTGAGTTCAAGGCCAGCCTGGTCTACAAAGTGAGTTCCAGGACAGCCAGGGCTATACAGAGAAACCCTGTCTCGAAAAAAAAAGGAAAAAAAAAAGAGCATATAGATGAAAATGTGCATCATAGAATAATAATTAAACTTAATCATCAGCTCCTTACTAAAAAATATGTAGTATTTTTAAATTGTCCTATTTTACTTCTTAAGCTACTTTTGGTTTCTTTAAAGATTATCCACTTGAAAATAAAGTTTCAATTTGGGATATTTAGAAAAAGACTGTGGTCTATAATTTATGCCATTAGTTTTCAGTAGGAACAAAAATGTTTGTTTCCTCTCCCTTTACTTAGTTGAAGCAGACATAGCCTTTCAAGGCAGAGAGGAGCCAAATAAGGTTGTGATGAGCAACCCTGACTGAACAGGAAAGACCAGCTTTAAGTCCTTTTTCAACACACATTGGCTTTGCTATTACTTGTCCCATGAAAATTAATGGGGATTTGAAAGTTCCAAACAAAACAGTGCTCTAAAATAAAGATCTACATAAAACATGGCTTTGCCAAGCAGAAGGAAAAACATGTAGAACTGAAATACACTATTTCAATTGTGGTTTGAATAGCTAGGCTCATCCCATGCCTTGGACAGTGAGCAGGGTTTCGCAATCCTTACTCTCAACCTATCTTTAAGAATTTGTCAGCTCTGTCAAGAATAATGATTCTACATCGAGGAGTAGCACACTGGTATTGGCCTCATATGTTTTTTTCCCACTAGTTTATGATACCGCATTTTAAGTTTCACACCACACATAATGAGGCTAGAAAATTCCTTCTGCATGAGAAACAATGGCCAAATATTAACTCACCACAACTCATCTCTGTTAGAAATGTTTTAGTAAAACATTTTGCATGTTTCTTCTCTCACTGAAAAACTAAAAATAAACAAACAAGTAAGTAAGTATTTTTATACTGCAGGTACATTTACTAAAGGTGGTAAAGTCAGTTAATTTACTCTGAATTTCCTTTTGTTGAAGTATTCTGATACATTATCAGAATGGGGCTGGGATGGGGCCTGCATTAGGACACAGGTCCCTTGCTTACTGTTCACCTTCCAGTGATAAGACTCTTATCCTGGGGCTTAGTTCAAGTCAACTGATCTCTGGGACTCCTTGAGAGTGGGCATTATCTGAGCTTCTTCCCAGGTGTCTCCCAGATTTCAAGATTTTTTTTTTTTTGGTAATTTTTTCAAACCTAAGACAGGGATGTTGCAGGTCCCCCAAAAACTGATCAAGTCACATCATTAATAAATGCTACTGCCTTCTTAAAATCAGAATATGTACAAAGATGAATATCCATTAGGTTGAGATGACTGAAAACCAAAATGTGTCCGGGACTTTTGGGGAGGTTAATTCAGTGGACACTTAAAATACACCTGACCAACACCTGTCTGCAGACTTCCAGAGGTTGTGCTGAGCACATCTCTGTAATAGGATTCAAAGTTTGACTTGGAGAAGACCTCTGGGTGACTTCTTAAGCATTTCAGCTTTGGTTTCTCTTGAACCAGGATTTCACTCTATAACTGAGGTTGACCTCAAATTTAAAACGATCCTCTTGCCTCCAGAATACCAGGATTACAATCGAAAACCACAATACAAGGGAAAAAAAAAGATTTCTTTGTGGTACTGAGCATGGTGGTGCAGTCTGTTATCATAGGACTTGGGAGGTAGAAGCAGGAGACTTCCTGGTTTGAAGCCAGCCTAGGCTAAACATGGCATCTTTTTCTAAATCAAACGAAATCAGAAGACTTTTTTTTCCTCATTTCTTACAAAGATATCTAGAGTAGGCTCTGTTAAATATAGTACTTAAGATAATGAGAGGACTATGTTCTTGTCTGCCAGCTCTGCAGACACCTTGCCTCTGACCTTCACAATAACCTTCCTCTATTGGTATTGTTTTTATGATTATCATTAGTTCAGTGGTGCTGATGGTAGACAGCAAGTACCAAACAACGAGTTAGTCTCCAGCACCTTGTTTTTCTGTTATTATTTGTTGGATTTTAATTATGATTTTGGTTTTGTTTCTTGTATCTTGAGACAAGGAGGTCTTCAGTTGTTTGCCAGGATTGCCTGAAAGTTACTGTATATCCCAGTATGAGGATATACTATATACCCTTAACAATTGCTTCCCTCCACCTCCCAGGTCCTGGAATTCGAAGCCTGTGTCACCACAACTGGCGCAGAGTCTGTACCTTACCACAGACTAAACTGATGTCATTGATACCAGTCTTATTTGAATCCAGTTATAGTTTGCTAAGATTCATTGGTTGACAGCTTATTCTTAGGATAGTGCCCTCTACTTATTCCTCACTCACAGTGAAATTAAGATCAGAATCTGGAAATAAAGACATTCCAGATGACTATATAGCATGATGTATATTGTGCTCTCTGAAATTCATACGCCACAAATCGTTTCTGAATGTTGGTAAAATGCAAATTATGATTCACTAATGTAAAGCAAGATCTCAAGCATCTGCAGTTCTAGCAAGATACCAGGTGAGGCTGAAGGACTGTCACATCTTAAACAGCAAGGGCATAAAGGCGTGAGAAGGACATAAATGTCAGAAGAGGTGACATGAAGACTCAGCTGCACAGCAAGCAATTAATTAAGTTTTGCATTTTCTCGGTTGTGTGAATGTTCTCTTGGGTGAAGTATGCACTATCACAGCAACCTTGTTAATCTCGCTGGACTGTGTTTTCATGATCAAATTAGAAAGTGTGCTATGAAGTATAACAAACCAAAAATGAAACAAAATAATGACTAATATATAGATCCTACCAAAATGAATCTCAAACCTTTTCAGCTCAATGTTCCAGTGCCAGCACTGACTTCAGATCTCAGTATAAATGCAGCTGTTGGGAAGGTTTTCCAGTCTCTCTGTGCATCTGATCCAGACATCATAGTAAATTCAATGGATTTACTCACCCTGAAAATAAGATAAGACCCATAATTTCCCTTGCCCAGGAAGTCATTTTCACAAGCTTCTTATGAAATTTTACCCTGAGAGCATAATATTGCTTTCTCTCCGTAAGGATATCTTATCTCAATTTCATAACTGCCATCACTTCTTATGACTAGAGAGTGTTTTAACGGCACTGCTTTCTCACACTATGGAAGTTTGCTGCCAATGCTAGGCATTTTTTTGGACCCTCCCCAAATCCTGCTAACTGGTATTTTGACATAAGAAACTCATGAAGAAGGGCTGGTCCTGCCTGAAATCTTCAAGCCTTGGCTTTCTAATGGCCTTTTTCATCTGGTGATAGATTTGTTAGGATCTGACAGTGCAGATAGTCCCAGTAAACTGCTGAAAACTCTTGGGAAAAAAATCATGGTTTATTAATAGATCAACTCTTCCTCTTTGGAAATTAATTTTTTTATCCAGATATTTAAAAAACATGAACTTTGTGGATTTTGCTAGGGAGGAAAAGATAGATTAAACCTAATGGTATTCTTACAAGACAGTTTTATATACCCGCTGCATTCAATGTCTTTCTTTCTTTCTTTCTTTTTTTCTTTCTTTCTTTCTTTGACTAGATGTTTTCTTCATTTACATTTCAAATGCTATCTCCTTTCCTAGTTTCCTCTGCAAAAGTCCCCTATACCCTCCCCCCAGCCCTGCTCCCCAATCCACCCACTCCTGATTCCTGACCCTGGCATTCCCCTGTACTGGGGCATATAATCTTCACAGGACATAGGATCTCTCCTCCCATTAATGGCTGACTAGACCATCCTCTGCTATATATGCAACTAGAGACACAAGCTCTGGGGGGTACTGGGTAGTTCATATTGTTGTTCCTCATATAGGGTTATAGACCCCTTTAGTTCCTTGGGTACTTCCTCTAGTTCCTTCATTGGGAGCCCTGTGCTCCATCCAATAGATGACTGTAAGCATCCACTTCTGTATTTGCCAGGCACTGGCATAGCCTCACAAGAGATAGCTATATCAGGGTCCTGTCAGCAAAATCTTGCTGGCATATACAATAGTGTCTGGGTTTGGTGGTTGTTTATGGGATGGATTCCCTGGTGGGGCAATCTCTGGATGGTCCTTCCTTCTGTCTCAGCTCCGAACTTTGTCTCTGTAACTCCTTATATGGGTATTTTGTTCCCCGTTCTAAGAAAGAAGTATCCACACTTTGGTCTTCCTTCTTGAGTTTCATGTGTTTTGTAAATTATATCTTGGGTATTCTTTTTTTTTTAACCTTTTTTTTAATTAGGTATTTTCTTCATTTACATTTCCAGTGCTATTCCAAAAGTCCCCCATACCCTCCCCCACCCACTCCCCTACACACCCACTCCCACTTCTTGGCCCTGGCGTTCCCCTATACTGAGGCATATAAAGTTTGCATGACCAATGGGCCTCTCTTTCCACTGAAGGCCAACTAGGCCATCTTCTGATTCATATGCAGCTAGAGATACGAGCTCCGGGGAGTACTGGTTAGTTCATATTGTTGTTCCATCTATAGGGTTGCAGATCCCTTTAGCTCCTTGGGTTCTTTCTCTAGCTCCTCCATTGGGGACCCTGTGATCCATCCAATAGCTAACTGAGCATCCACTTCTGTGTTTGCTAGGCCCCGGCATAGTCTCACAAGAGACAGCTATATCAGGGTCCTTTCAGCAAAATCTTGCTAGTGTATGCAATGGTGTCAGCATTTGGAGGCTGATTATGGGATGGATCCCCAGATATGGCAGTCTCGAGATGGTCTGTCCTTTCATCTGAGCTCCAAACTTTGTCTCTGTAATTCCTTCCATGGGTGTTTTGTCCTATCTTGGGTATTCTAAGTTTCTGGGCTAATATCCACTTAACAGTGAGTGCATATCATGTGAGTTCTTTTGTGATTGGGTTACCTCACTCAGGATGATATCCTTCAGATCCATCCATTTGCCTAAGAATTTCATAAATACATTTTTTAAAAAGCTGAGTAGTACTCCATTGTGTAAATGTATCCATTCCTCTGTTGAGAGATATCTGGGTTATTTCCAGCTTCTGGCTATTATGAGGCTACTATGAACATAGTGGAGCATGTGTCCTTATTACAAGTTGGAACTTCTTCTTCTTCTTGGTATATGCCCAGGAGAGGTATTGCTGGATCTTATATGTCCAATTTTCTGAGGAACCACCAGACTGATTTCCAGAGTGGTTGTGCCAGCTTGCAATCCCACCAGCAATGGAGGAGGGTTCCCCTTTCTCCACATCCTGGCCAGCATTTACTATCACCTGAATTTTTGACCTTATCTATTCTGAGTGGTATGAGGTGGAATCTCAGGGTAGTTTTGATTTGCACTTCCCTGATGATTAAGGATGTTGAACATTTTTTCAGGTGCTTCTCAGTCATTCGGTATTCCTCAGTTGAGAATTCTTTGTTTAGCTCTGTACCCCATTTTTAATAGGGTTATTTGATTTTCTGGAGTCCAGATTCTTGAGTTATTTGTATATATTGGATATTAGTCCCCTATCTGATTTTGGATTGGTAAAGATCCTTTCCCAATCTGTTGGTGGCCTTTTTGTCTTATTGATAGTGTCTTTTGCCTTACAGAAGCTTTGCAATTTTATGAGGTCCCATTTGTCGATTCTCAATCTTACAGCACAAGCCATTGCTGTTCTGCTTAAGAATTTTCCCCCTGTGCCCATATCTTCGAGGGTTTTCCCTACTTTCTCCTCTATAAGTTTCAGTGTCTCTGGTTTTATGTGGAGTTCCTTGATCCACTTAAACTTGAGCTTTGTACAAGGAGATAAGAATGGATCAACTTGCATTCTTCTACATGATAACCACCAGCTGAGCCTGCACCATTTGTTGAAAATGCTGTCTTTTTTCCAATGGATGGGTTTTAGCTCCTTTGTCAAAGATCAAGTGACCATAGGTGTGTGGGATCATTTCTGGGTCTTCAATTCTATTCCATTGATCTACCTGTCTGTCGCTATACCAGTACCATGCAGTTTTTATCACAATTGCTCTGTAGTACAGCTTGAGGTCAGGCATGGTGATTCCACCAGAGGTTCTTTAATGTTGAGAATAGATTTTGCTATCCTAGGTTTTTTGTTATTCCAGATGAATTTGCAAATTTCCCTCTCTAACTCAGTGAAGAATTGAGTTGGAATTTTGATGGGGATTGCATTGAATCTGTAGATTGCTTTTGGCAGGATAGCCATTTTTACTATATTAATCCTGCCAATCCATGAGCATAGGAGTTCTTTCCATCTTCTGAGATCTTCTTCATTTTCTTTCTTCAGAAACTTGAAGTTCTTGTCACACAGATCTTTCACTTCCTTAGTTAGAGTCACACCAAGGTATTTTATATTATTTGTGACTATTGTGAAGGGTGTTGTTTCCCTAATTTCTTTCTCATCCTGTTTATCCTTTATGTAGAGAAAGGCCATTAATTTGTTTAAGTTAATTTTATATCCAGCTACTGCACTTAAGCTGTATATCAGGTTTAGGAGTTCTCTGGTAGAATTTTTAGAGTCACTTATATATACTATCACAGCATCTGCAAATAGTGATATTTTGACTTCTTCCTTTCCAATTTGTATCTCCTTGCACTCCTTTTATTGTCTAATTGCTCTGGAGGACTTCAAGCACTATACTGAATAGGAAGAGAGATAGTGGGCAGACTTGTCTAGTCCCTGATTTTAGTGGGATTGCTTCAAGTTTGCTGCATTCAATTTTAAGCTTCTATTCTTGGGTATGTCAAACATCCTTTTGTTCTTTTGAAGCTTATTCAAGATAATATATATATTGTACTATTTACAGTGTTTAATCATCACAGACTTCTAAAACATGATGGATTTTGTTTCCCATGAATCTCTTTAGTTCATCCCTCATAGATCGGTAAGAGTCAGGGATTCTGATATATAGGTGACCATTTATGCCACACATACATGGCTAAAGAGTTCAACACTTCAACTGATTTGTCAGATAAAAACCTAATTTTATTTTCCAACTGTCTGAATTTGAATCCTTGTCTATGTTCTAATGGGTATAGGAGTTACCTAAAATTTCTGAGGTGTATATATAACAAGAGTTATTTCTAGCTTTCAAAATTGTAATGATGTGTGATAATTTATTTAAAAAAACAAACTCTAAGTTTCTTACCATGTTATTTGCACATCACATCTCAACAAGACATTAGGCATTAAATATAGAACTCATCATAATCTAGTATAATCTCATTTTAGCTGAGATTATACTCCCAAGATTCTATTTCTATTAAAAGGGTTAACATTCTGAGAGGTTCCAGATGGACATGAATTTTTGAGAGACAAAACTCAACTAACTCAAAGCAATGTCCATGTAGAAAAAAAATCTATGAAATATTGAAAATCATAAGAAACTAATATAAATGAGCTAAGCAAAGCACACATTCTGTGATATGATAGGGCGGTATGCTGTGGATAGTCTGAGAGTACTTCCTTTTATGGGCAGCCAGTAGCAGACCTAATAATTGCTATGAAGAAATTCATATCGTTTTGCAGATATTTCCACTTTTCATGAGCCAGAAATCTATTTTAGGTGACATATATATTAAAACAATTATTCTATACCTTTTTCTCCCACAAAATGAAAATTAGAAGGCATCACCTTTAATGCAACAAGAATCCATTTGCAACATCAGAATTATGAAAGCGCAGTTGTTAAGGAAATATTTCTGGCTAGGAACAGAATGAGAAGTCTCAAGTTTGATTTTGATTTAACTGCTTTAGTGCAATTAGGCATGGAAAATTTTCTAAGGCACTCTGGCAATGCTAACAAGCAGACAAGGTATGGATTGCAAACACTTAGTGTCATTGATTATTTTATTGGATTCTCATTCCACTTCCTAGCTGAGAACTTCCTTGCCAAATAGTCAATTAATATTTATTTATTAAATTAACAAACTAAATAATCTTATAGAGAAGACAGATTGTTACATGATGAAGAACAAACACAGTGTCCTGAAAGGACTGAAGTAGCATCTCCAACTGGAAGTTATACTGGATTATATGGTATTTCTTCTGGTATTTGAAGGATCGCACAGAACATCTACTCCGTTCATTCCCTAAATTCTTTGAGAATTGTGTAGCCTGGACTATGACTAAAGATGCACACTACATATTGTACACAGGGTTGGTAGAATGACACAACTCATTATATAATAAGCATTCTGTTCTAACTGAAACTAAAATTTGTAAATGCAATATATATTTAAAAACAGTTTTCAAACTGTATCGTGATCTCTTACAATCAGAAGAATCAATCTCACTCAATTACAGTCATCTTTCTGACTGAATACCAGCTCATCTAAAAGAAAACCCGAATTTATAGTGACTGATAATTAATAATGCTTAATATTTATAAAGTAGTTTAAGTGTTAGTTTGTGGAAGAGGTCTTGTATATAGGTCTGATTCATATGCTTGTATATGAAATAAAATTATTTTTAAAAGAATAACTTATAAGGAGAGATGTTTGGTGAAGTACCTACTGGTTGCTTTATCTAAAAAGGCTTAGCTGTTACTTTTTAAATTTGCTTTGGTTTCTGAGCCTTCTGCACATTTGTCTCTGAATTCACTGCCTAAGGAAGGAGAGTCATATCTAGCTAGCCAGGAGCTATATGTACCTTATTTAAACCTCCGTGCCAGTGTAGGAAAGATCAGACGCTATGTTCTTATTTCTTTCCTGGTGCAAGTGAGATCAAAGAGGCTCAGTCAAAGTAGTCTACTTTTCCGTTCTTACAAACAAACAAGCAGAGTTTTGATTTAAGCTAATTACCTTTTGGACTCTGACACTGCAAGTCTTTCCACTGTGGCCTTTATTGCCCCACCCCCATGTTTGTCTTCTTCTTTCCTGCTAATGATGCCTATTTTAGAGATAGTGTATTGCATGATGTAGTCTTCATATGGTTTGTGGTGTAGTGAAGTGACCCTTTAGTCAATGCCCTCATTAATATAGGAGAGGAGACTGCACTGTTTGTTAATTTATATGGTCACAAATTGTGCCCTGTGAACAAGGACATTTTAGAGTATACTAGGGCTTGAGAGCAAAGGATTTTAGGGCAGCTCCCAACACCAGGCAAGATCTTGTCACCCTAATTATATAAGAACTATAGATAAAACCTAACCTCCCATACAAGAGATATCCCCATATAAGACATCTTAGTAATTCACACATGGAAGAAATGAAATTTCAGTTCCAGTGAGAAAACCTAAAGATCCCAGGTCTGGATGGAGATGCAGCTCAAGGGCAGCATGCTTGCCTAGTAAGGGCAGGGTTCAGGACCTGATTTGTAGTACTACCAAGTGGAATGTTCGTGCCATTCAGGGAGGAAGAAAAGGAAGGGCAGCAGGAGAGAGAGATGGAGGGAGGAAAGGAAGGAAAGATTAAACAAACCAAGAAAAACTAGCAACTTTTTTTTTCTTCAGACAGAGGCTACTGTTCTTTAACTAAACATGATTCTTCTTGTAAGTCAGGAAAGTTTGAATAATTTTGAGCGCAGACTGAACATTCATAATTAGGAAAGCTGACATTTCAAAATTTCACATTAGCTACAAATAACTGTCAAAATATAAAATGCTTCTAAGTCCCTTGACTTTCAGGTAACAGGTATTGGACTTGGAAAAAGTGTCACTTTGGCTATCTTGTGTGTTGGCATTTGCTCAGGAGAACTTAAAGTTATTACTGGTTACTCTATGGACTAAAGCCATTTGGCAATAGCTCACAAAGAGCAAAATCCACACAAAGGTTAACAAGCTCAGATGAATAAGTAATGAGTTGAGTCCAGAGTAGAAGGAAAGAGAATAAAAGCAGAAACAAGATAAATGCAAACATGGAAGAATGGAGGGCTACAGTGAGGCCAGGAAGAAGAGAGAGTGGGGAGAGTTTCCCAGAGAGATAAAAGATGGAGAAAAAGAGGAAGACAAGTGGAGAGAATAAGAAGGAAAGAGAAAGAACAAGAGAAACAAGCGACAGGAGAAAGCAAGGACCTGACAGATACCATAGGATTAACCACTGAAAACACTTCTTTAGTGGTCCTAACTGAAGTCAAATGTGTGCATCTCGGGAAGATTGGTTTCCCCTAATTTGATTATATGCTGATTGCTACTTTTTTAGTTAACCAATTGAGAAAGTAACTGTTTTATAACCAGACAAAGCAAAATAGACCAATTAGGAAGGATAGCTTTGTGCTTCTGAAAATGAGACATAAAACAAAACCTAAGTATTTCTCCTAATAGTCAGCCATGAGTATTATTCTTCTTCATGGTGAAAAACAGAGGCTAGGCATGGGACTGAGTGACAGCACCTTATAGTGGGTAGTACCTCCACAGAATGAACTCTGAGTTATTGTGTGCTATGTAGTTTCAGGGTCAGATTTGACAATAGGCAGTGAGTAAGGGGTAGGGGGCAGATAAATAGAGACAGACACAGAGACATGAGGCAGATACAGAATATATATGTAAGGAGTATTAATTCACTCATTTAAAGCTAAGTATTTTGACACATAGATTTGTAACTAGTGAAAACTCTCATGTCCTACCCTGAGCACCGAAGCCACTGCTAATGAATCAGTCTATCACTGATTCCAAGGAGAACACAGATGGAATCACAGTGCCTCTAAAGCTCCTGTGGTTTGGTCACAGGCACTGATATAGACGACACTATATCTTTCAAATGATGATTGGCCATTCCATTCTACCTGACATTCACAGGTCACAAGCAAACACAACTCCAGTGCCCTCAACTCCACATTTTTTAACCAACAAGTTTTAAAAATGATATCTTCTTCTTTGTAACACCCACCACAGTAGTCTCTACCTAATAATTCACAAGCCTAAGTTAGAAGCTAAACAGGTAGTGAATGATGGAGTAGCAACCTTTATCCCAGAGCAAACCACAAGAAATATTTGCTCTCCACTGTCCTGAAAAAACGGGGAAAAAGAGCACAATCTCATTATGATAGCATTGTTCTGCATTATCACTACCAGAGCTTTTGCAGCTCTGAATGCATGGTCCATCATTCAGCATTGAAACTTTAATTATATACAATGTCCATTCCTTGTATATCAGAAAAAGACAGACCGTGAAAAATGATCACTTACATACAAAACTCTGCATGGAGGAATCAACATGATGAGAAGCTGATTTGTTATCTGGAATGGAAGAAACTTTGGTGTTAATATTAATATTAAATAATAATAAATTTTATATATATGCATATACAATATAATATATGCTTTGATAAAATGGGTGTGATGCCTTCTTGTCATATTTGATAAAACATGAGTTCAGTGTCCTCAACTCCACGTTTTTTTTTGTTTTGTTTTGTTTTACTTTTTATTAGGTATTTTCTTCATTTACATTTCCAATGCTATCCCAAAAGTCCCCCATACTCTCCCACGCACTCCCCTACCCACCCACTCACACTTTTTGGCCCTGGCGTTCCCCTGTACTGGGGCATATAAAGTTTGCTTGTCCAATGGGCCTCTCTTTCCAGTGATGGCCAACTAGGCCATCTTTTGATACATATGCAGCTAGAGACAAGAGCTCCGGGGTACTGGTTAGTTCATAATGTTGCACCTACAGGGTTGCAGATCTCTTTAGCTCCTTGGATACTTTCTCTAGCTTCTCTATTGGGGGCCCTGTGATCCATCCAATAGCTGACTGTGAGCATCCACTTATGTGTTTGCTAGGCCCCGGCATAGTCTCACAAGAGACAGCTATATCAGGGTCCTTTCAGCCAACACTTGCTAGTGTATGCAATGGTGTCAGCGTTTGGAGGCTAATTATGGGATGGATCCCTGGATATGGCAGTCTCTAGATGGTCCATCCTTTCATCAGAGCTCCAAACTTTGTCTCTGTAACTCCTTCCATGGGTGATTGTTTCCAATTCTAAGAAGGGGCATAGTGTCCACACTTTGGTCTTCATTCTTCTTCAGTTTCATGTGTTTTGCAAATTGTATCTTATATCTCGCTATACTAAGTTTCTGGGCTAATATCCACTTATCAGTGGGTACATATCATTTGAGTTCTTTTGTGATTGTGTTACCTCACTCAGGATGATGCCCTCCAGGTCCAACCATTTGCCTAGGAATTTCATAAATTCATTCTTTTTAATAGCTGAGTAGTATTTCATTGCGTAAATGTACCACATTTTTTGTATCCATTCCTCTGTTGAGGAGCATCTGGGTTCTTTCCATCCACGTTTTTTAACTAACATGTTTTTAAACGATGCCTTCTTTGTAACACCCACCACAGTCTACTGAAAGAAGTCTCTACCTAATCCCTGTTGTTTTCTGATATACTGTATATTTTTCTATATATTTTACTATTTATTCTTTCTCTTTTATAACCTATAACCACCAACTATAAGATTTGTTTTTAATATATTGAACTGGGATAGTAACAGGTACTGAAGAAACATTTGAATGAATTAATGAACAAATAGAATTTTATCCCAAAAAAATCAAAGTTGTCAATTGAAATCGATAATTCAGTCATGCAGTGTTTTAAGTGTGAGGGCAGAGGTTTGAAACTCCAAAGCCCAGACTTTTCATGTAGTCACTCCACACACAGATTTACAAAGAAAACACTTTATGTTTGTAAGTGTGCATTTATAATAAACATTTTAATACCTTAGTAGGTAAATGCTTATGAGATACATGCTAATTAATTCATGAGAGTGGGTAGTCTTTGTGTGGGTGAGGTCCTACGGAAACTTTCTGGCTGCCTTACCCTCTCTGATTTCCTAGTATAACTGCTGGACAGCAGAGCCCCAGCCCTAACTCTATCACTGCTGTTCTCATCATGGGAGCATCACGCTCAGCTACCCTTTAAAGATATGGGGAGGAGCTGTGGGGAAATGTATTATGCAAATTCTAAGTGCATCTGCTAATTATAGCCCTCTGGATGATGTCAGACCTCTTAACCAGAAAAGATACATAGTCTGATTTCATGGTTTGGTGGATACAGATTGAGCAATTTATATATCCGACACTGTGGTAATGGTGGGAATACAGTCATGGATAAGAAAAATACAGTTAAAGAATTAACTATGCATTCGGCTATAATTCCACAAAACTTACAGAAACTTGGGGTTTTGTCTTTTTTTGAATTAACTGTATATGTATGTATCCTATTTAATTCCCCTACTGAAGCTTTAGCTATACTTTCTTGTATTGCTTTAATTGGTGTCCTAGCACCTAGAAATTGTAACGAACGTATCTTCTCCATTTCCTGCAGGCTACTTACAACTAACAAGGTCCCACTCTCTATGAAATATAAGAGCCACATAGTCGTAAATTTCACTTGACTTTCTTCTAATTTCATGCTATTGGTCTCAGAAATTTTCCATGTAAATACAATAAACTTCACGATTCATTTTCTTTTAAACATATAGGACAAGGCAACAACTTTTTTGTATTAATTCAGATATTGTCAATCTCTATAACTTTATGTTTATATCTGGAGATCTGTGTGTCTGTGTCACCTCATTTCTCCTTTGCCTGAGCAATTTTCTTTATTATATTTTATTAGTGTAGGTCGATTGACTATGTATGTATGTATGTATGTATGTATGTATGTATGTATGCACCTTTGTCTGAAGACATACTTTCACCTTTATTTTTCAAAACAACTGTATGGATTAAATATAGACATCTGGCTTGATTTTCTTTGTATTCAACCTGAGAACCCTGAGGAGCCATGGCATCATGCAAACTGTACTGTATCTTACAATACACTGTCCTCATAGCATTGCTCTCTAATAGGTACTTTTTCATTCATTTTTAATGATATTGTTTTCCCATTGAGCTCTCTATGATTCTTCTTGAATTTGTCTTGCTTTAGGGTTAAAAAAAAAATTGCAGGTCTTCAACAAATGTTTCCAAGAAAATGTGAAACATTTAGACCATTATTTCTTCCTCTTTTCTTTTACTGGATATTTCCTTTTTTACATTTCAAAAGTTATACCCTTTCTGGTCTCCCCTCCAGAAACTCCCATCCCATCTCCCTCTCCCTGCATCTATAAGCATACTCCCCTATCTACCCAACCACTCTTCCCTTCCCACCCTGGCTTTCTCCTACACTAGGACGTAGAACCCCCTCAGGCCCAAGGACTGCCCCTCCCACTGATGTCCAACAAGGCCATCCTCTGCCACATATGTGGCCGGAGATATGGGTTCCTCCATGTGTACTCTTTTGTTGGTGGTCCAGTCCCTAGGAACTCCAGGGTGTCTGGCCTGTTGATACTGTTGCTCCCTGCACAGGGCTGCAAACCCCCTCAGCTCCTTCAGTCCTATTGCCAACTCCTCTATAGGGCACATCATGCTCAGTCCAGTGGCTGACTGAGAGCATCCATCTTTGTATTTGTCAGGCTCTGGCAGAGCCTCTCAAGAGTCTGCCATATCAGGCTCCCTTCAGCAAGCACTCCAGCATCTGCAATATCTTCCAGATTTGGTGACTGTATATGGGATGGATCCTCAGGTGGGGAAGAAAAGAGATGGCCTTTCCTTCAGTCTCTGCTCCACACTTTGTCTTCCTATTTCCTCCTGTGAGTATTTTCTTCTCCCTTTTAAGAAGCACTGAAGAATCCACACTTTGGTCTTCCTTCTTCTTGAGCTTCATATGGTCTGTGAATTGTATCTTGGGTATCTTCTGAACTTTTAGGCTAATATCCACTTACTAGTGAGTATATACCATGTGTGTTCTTTTGTGACTCAGTTACCTCACTCAGGGTGATATTTTCAAGTTCAATCCATTTGTCTGCGAATTTCATGAAGTCATTGTTTTTAATAACTTAGTAGTATTCCGTTTTGTAAATGTACCACATTTTCTGTATCCATTACTTTGTTGAGAGACATCTGAGTTGTTTCCAGCTTCTGGATATTATAAATATGGCTTCTATGAACATAGTGTAGCATGTGTGTGTCCTTATTACATGTTGGAGCATCTTCTGGTTATATGCCCAGGAGTGGTATAGCTGGGTCCTCATGTAATACTATATCCAATTTTCTGAGGAACTTCCAGACTGATTTCCACAGTGGTTGTACAAGCTTGCAATCTCACCAGCCATGTTCCTCTTTCTCCACATCCTCGCCAGCATCTGTTGTCACCTGAGTTTTTGAGCTTAGCCATTCTGACTGGTGTGAGGTGGAATCTCAGGGTTGTTTTGATTTGCATTTCCCTGATGACTAAGGATGCTGAACATTTCCTTAGGTGATTCTCAGTAATTCAAGTTTCCTCAGTTGAGAATTCTGTTTAGCTCTGTTCCCCATTTTTTAATAGGCTTATTTGGTTCTCTGGAGTCCAGCTTCTTGAGTTCTTTGTATATATTGGATGTTAGTCCTCTATTGGATGTAGGATTAGTTTCCCAGTCTGTTGGTTCCATTATTTCTTAGCAAAGCTCTTATCTCTCCTTGCTGCTTACTCTCTAGTCATTCTTATATTCTTAGGATTTTAGAGAGGTCCCAAGACTCCCATTAATTATCTATTTCTACTATTCCAACTGATGGTTTAATTTTTGCTATGTATTCAAGCTTCATAAATCATTCTTCAGCAATCCCTCATGTATTGGTAAATCAAACTAAATAAAGATGACTTTGTACAATTAAAACATTTTTAATTAAACTATAATTACATCATTTTCCCCTGCTCTTTCACCCCTCAAACTCCTCCCATGTCTCTTTACTCCAGCTTTTTTCTATGTTCCCTCATTTCCTCTAAAATTGATGACCACTTTTCTTTTACTTATTACCCAACACAGAGAGGGCAGGGGAGAGGTAGAGATATACACATAAACACAATGTTATAAATAAAACTTGGTTGAGTATGATTTGGTTGTTTGTGGTGAATCTGACTTCAGGGCTGACCACTATGTACTGGATAATCAGTTAGGAGGCTTATTGCTGGAGAAGCCAATTCTCCGACTCTTGGCAGTCATTAATTAGTTCCCTGTAATTCTTTGTCTAGGGAATGGAGCCTGTGAGACTTTTCTACCTTCTACTACATTAGCTTGTCTATTGCTGCTATCATTGTTCAGGCCTTGTGTAGGCGGCCACTTCTAGGAAGCACAGTCCCATAGAGGACTCCCTGGTCCTCTGGCTCTTATAAGCTTTTTATTTTAAATATTTTACTTTGTTCCTTCTTGTTTCTGTCTGTTGCTTGAATTGAGTTTGTGAAAAGTTCCCTAGCAACACAATCATCATTTTCTTTACTATTTACTATTTACATTTAGTATTAGTTCCACCCTCTGTGCCCACCTTAGGTCTGTTTCTATCCCTTTCTTCTCTCTCTCTCTCTCTCTCTCTCTCTCTCTCTCTCTCTCTCTCTCTCTCTCTCTCTCTCTCTCTCTCTCGATTATGGGTCATCCATTATCACCTCTGCTACATGCCAAGTGAGTCTCACAACATAACTGACACTCTTACCACATAATGTAGAAAGTTTGGTTTGCACTATTTATCTTTAAATAGTATTTTGTGTCATTCTAGAAGATATCCTATAGTGCAACTGAGAGTATCTCCAGCTTTTGTTCTATTTTCTCTTAAGATTGGTCAATTGGGTTTTCATAGAATAGTCCTCACTCTAGGATATTATTCTTCCTCCCATGTAGACTTTCTGAGCTCAGTGAGTATAACAGATGTCCTCAATGCAGTTGGTATATTTTCTTTTATCTTCTTTATAAAAGAGTGGGTCCATTTGAGTGAGTAGTGTGTGTTTGTGTGCATGTGTGCATGTATGTGAGTGTGTGTATGTTTGTGTGTCTGTGTGTGTCTGTGTACGTGACTATACCAGAACTTCAAAACTGCTAGGCACCTGAGACTTCTGTTATCATCATTTTATTCTTAGCTCTCCAGCAGCTTCTGCCTCATATGCACATGACACCTCGTCCTGAGCATGCATTTCCCAACCCTTACTCAACAACCTACACATAATCCTCACTCAGGTTCCTCACCATGCACAAAAAGTATGTCTCTAATTCCTTAAAAATTCTAGCCACTGAAGAAGACTCACTCATGTCTAAATCTCAGTCAAGTGAGCTTGGATATCACTCTGAACCCTGTGGGGAGCATGTCACCACGCAGAAAGAGAACCCACAGACTCACCTCTTGGCTTTTTCTTCTCCTAAGCATCCCTATTCTAAACTGCCTATTCTCTGTGCTTAGAATAGTTTACTCTATATTATTTATCCAGTTATATGATTGTTTATAGTGACAGTCAACATGTCTAGTAGGATTCATTAACCACTAAATGCATCATTCTTCAATATTATATTACAGTATGAGGGTATACTTTTAAAATGTATAAATGTGTTACTAATTATACTTCCTATGAGAGAAAGAAATGGGAAACCACAAGAACATATAAAAGTTCTACATGCTCTGCTTTATTCTGTTAGGCCTTCCTCTGCAAACAGTCTTAGAACTGAAATTACAAGGGTGAATGGACATGAACTAGACAAAAAAGGAAGAGAAGCAAAATTCTAAAGTTTCCATGCAGGTAGCAGCAAAATAAAAGGCTCTGGGGCTGGAAGTAGTGTGGTCTGTTCATATGGTATAATGAAGTTAAAGAAGGTCTCCCGTTCACTGGGCTCATAGTACAGAACTGTCATTGAGTCAATAGTTCATTGTTACTCCACCTGATATCCACAACTCTTTGATGTAGACATCATGACTAGTTTGTTTTCCCAAGGAGAAAAGCTGATATATAGAGAAACTAAGTAACTAAGCCAAGGTCTGGGCTCAGATACAACCTTGGGGACTGATTGTTTCCAGTGCCCGAATACCAAACCACTAGAATTTTAAGGAGAAAAGTGTAAAAGTGTTGCTTTTCTCATGAACTGATATCAGAGAAAGAAGGGAGGAAGTAGAAGAGGAAGAGAATTACCCATGCTCACATTCTGCTCTGTTCTTCCTGATTTTGTAGCCCTCCTCTATGTCTCTCTCTCTTTCTCTCTCTCTCTCTCTCTCCTCTCTCTCTAACAGAATATCTTGTTGATTTTTTTAGGAATTGCACATCATGCACTCCAGTCACTCTCACTTCCCGATCCTTCTATGTCTGTCCTTCCCCAAACTTTGTGACATCCCCAGACAAAAATAAAATTAAAAGAGTGAAAAAGAAAGAAAGAAAGAAAGAAAGAAAGAAAGAAAGAAAGAAAGAAAGAAAGAAAGAAAGAAAGAAAGAAAGTCCAATATTTTCTGTTTATGTACTAACTCACTGGAGCATGGTCAAACTCTCAGGCCAGTCCCTTAAATAGAACTGAATTGTCCCCCCTATCCCCAAGGAGCCATCAATTGTGGAGAGCTAACTTCAATATCCTTATCGTGCTTTTTAAATTATATTTTATGTATATGAGTACACCATAGCTGTGCAGACGGTTATGAGCCTTCATGTGGTTATTGGGAACTGAATTTTTAGGACCTCTGCTTGTTCCCATCAACCCCGCTCACTCTGGTCGGCCCTGCTCACTCCTGCTGAAGTTTTATTTATTATTATTATAATAAAGTACACTGTAGCTGTCTTCAGATGCACCAGAAGAGGGTGTCAGATCTCATTACAGATGGTTGTGAGTCACCATGTGGTTGCTGAGATTTGAACTCAGGACCTTCAGTAGAGCAGTCAGTGTTCTTACCCACTGAGCCATCTTGCCAGCCCATATACTTTTTAAGATTTCTCTTTGATAGCTTCCTGTTTTGAGAAAGAGGGACATGGAAAACTTCTATAACAACTCCTACTGCCGCCAAACCTCCAACCCTCATCCAAAAAAGTAGCAGCCTAAACATCTGGCTTTTTAATTGCTTTTAGAAGTGAAATTTTACTTCAGTGAAACCAAAATACCCAATGAAAGTAATTTAAAAGAGAAAAGTTATGTTGAATCATAGTTGCAGGGGATTTCAGAACATCATTCGTGGAAAGACATGGTGGAGCTGGTTAGATCACAGTGGCTCATGCTTTTGGTAGAAACTTCGTCTTGAGGCAGATCACAAAACAGAGTGAGAAAGGAAGTTGGCAAAAAGGCCAAGTCCTAGCTGCCTGTCTGAATCTATCCAAAGAATGCTATCATCTAAGGGCTAGTCAATCAAAGCATGTCTATTGGGGGTGGCATTCTAGCCTTAATACTCAGAGACATTTCAGCTTGATTCATAAGGAAAACATAGATGCCTAGAGTTTAATGATCTCTCCAAGGCCACTTAGAATGAAATAGGAAGAAGTAGGGACTTCTTAAAACAGTCTTAAAACTTCTTGAGCTTAATCTAAATTAACAACTTGTTGATCTTACCAAATAATTCAGGGGCAACAGAGGTAACATTGACAGTTTCAAGTAGTTGGGGAGGGAGAATCTTCCCCTTCCCACATAAAGCCTGATCTTGTAAATAGAATTCATGGACCAAAGAGGAACTCGGGCAGCCAGAAAACATCTTGAATTTCTGTCAAAAATTCAGAGTCTGGCTAGTTGTCAAGAAATTAAGTCTGAAGCTAAGGAGCTGTGATAGAAGCTCCCTTAGAGTCTTCTGTGTCTGCTACAGAAAGCTGGCAGGACATTGTTCCTCATTTTCTTTATCTCTTATCTATGACAGGGTGTGGTGACATGTGGAAATATGTTGGGCTGCTGGAGCACTAGGGCAGGGAGAGCAAACAAGGGAGAAGTCTTTCTCCACAGGCCAGGTAGAGACAGGAAGGAACAGTTTGCCAAAGGGATGTACTTGAACTGTATCAAAGGCAGACTGGGAATATAGATGCTGACTATTGGTGAAGGGCTGATTACAAAGAAGGATGTAGCAAATACCTTACCATGCCAGTAAGGAAAGAGCAAAGACAGAAAGACAGCTTGCCACCTGAGCAAGCTCCTAATGCCTCCGAGTTTCCAGAGGAGGGGGTGCCTAGGTGAAAAAGTTCTTCCAGAAATGGAGGAGGAAGAAAATAGACATACACACTATATAAATCAGACTTAAAACATAAGTTGCTCTTGGTCTTTATATGCCCAGTATGAATTTATTAACCTTTTATTCTGTGCCACATCCTCAGCTTTCTCTTAGGAAGTCAGGTGAGGAAGGTGTCACACACTTCCAGGCTGGAAGGATGATTTGTGAGTTCTGACCAAGTCAGAAAGGACTACTCCGCTGGTGGGCCATGAGCTAGAGCAGTAAGGACAGTGAGTGGAAGTGTCACGGAGTGATGCAGCCTCAGATCACGTGCAGACTTCAGGACATCGGTCCCAGACAGTATGAAGTTTTAAGAGCGCTCTTAATCAAGAGGATGATCTGAGTTGCATATTTATCTCTTCATTTTTCTCACTCACAGTTTTAGCTGGTATGTTCTCCTGGTGAGGTGGATCTCTAGGTTCGGGGTCAGGACTAGCTTAAAATTCCAAGGTAGAAACAATAGAATTGAAAAAGAACAAAAGGCATGCTTGCCAGGTCACCAGCACAAAGATAATATGACTTCAAATTTAATTGATGCTCTTCCTTTGCTTCAGATCAGACATCTTCCAGACCAATTTGATTTTTACAATTCATTTTAACAAGCAGCTCCGTGCTTTCAGGCATTTGGAGTGGCTGAGATGATGCTGAATTGAACACAGTGGGTTCCTGACGTGACAAGTTGTCTCAGGCACTTGCTAGCTTGCCTGCGGAGCTACCACTGATTTTCTGTCTTGTCCAACTGCCTGGAGTCATCATGGCTGTGCTCCTGCGGTACTGGGCTCTGTTCCTGGGTTAACATTTTGGAAACACACCTGGCTTCTTTGGGAATGGCTTCACTTGAATACACGCCATTCATTAATGTCACTGTGTGAAAAATGCGAAGGATTTCTACATATCCGGACTCCTCAACGTATGCTAATGAGACTGCCTGTCAAGGCCATTGATTTTTCTCACTTTCAGGGAAGGCAAAAGTACTATCAGGTGATTGCTGTGTGCATGCGTGATTTATGAGAGCATCCACCTCCTTTGTAATCAAAGCCTGGAGCAGTGAGAGAGAAAAGAAGATTGAGATGCGGGGGCCCTTAACTCTGGTTTGAATATTGAACTTTCAACCCAGGCAACGTTTGTCCCAGTGGTATTTGTTGTGCTTTTGATCTGAGATCCAAAATAAGCCACCAAATTATACTCTTGTTATCCACTGAGAATCTTTTCATCCTGTTTTCGTTTGCTAATCTGCACCTTTAGTGCAGACGCTTACATAAAAGATAAATAAGGAAACCAACTTTAGGGGTCCTAACCGGCTGTCTGTGGTTGCCTGAGCTAGCAGCTAGCAGCTAGCAGCTGTCTCCCCATCCTGCCTGTCCAGCTTCCCTTGTGACCCCTGCAGCCATGAGGGACCTGCTGTGCAGAAGGCACTAACAGAACCGATCATGTATTTTCTAGGTTTCCTCTACGCGCAGAACAACACCAAGCGCAGCATTAAAGAGCGGCTCATGAAGCTCTTACCCTGCTCAGCTGCCAAAACGTCGTCTCCTGCTATTCAAAGCAAGTTTCCTTTTCTTTTCGCCCCCAAATTGTTTGCTTTGCTTGTGTAGGTCCTCACGCCCTGCAATTTCTGGTTCTCAAAAGAATCGATATATCATCTCCTGCGAAGCAATGCCTATTTACAGCTCGTGTTTATCTGAAACACCGAGATACAAGCAACAGGCGATTTTCATTTGGCAGGCTGAAAGCTTCGTGTCAGTAACAGAGAGGCCCATGCTTCCTGTAAATGACAGTTTCATCTGAAGCTTGGGGACAAACATAGAGGATTGCTTTGCTTAAAATGGTTGTTCAGCAGCTGCCAATTTAAGCAATGTTATTTTACAAGTTTCTTGTTTTCTAGTTGCAACAGAAAATGTCCATATTTATGGAGTGCCATGTGGTGTTTTGATACATGCATATTCTGCATAATGTTCAGATGGATAAACATATCCACATCCTCAAACATTTATCTTTTCTTTGATACAAATTATCCAAAACCCCCTACTTTTGGCTTTTCTGGGATACATGATATATTATGGTCACCAATGGCCACTGTGATATACAACAGAAGTCTTATCTAACTATAACTTAGTAACCAGTAATTAACCTTCCTTCCTCACCCCTCATTCATGGCTATGCTCCTCACTACCTGGTACCCACTATTATATTCTCAACTTCTATGAGATTAACTTCTCAAAATCCTATACATAAGTGAGATGATGCAATGTTTTGCATTCTGTGCCTGCCCTCTTTCACTTAATGATGTCCTGACCTAGCCATGTCATACATATGGCAAGAAGTTACTGTTTTTCCGGGCTGAATATATTGTATATATATATATATATATATATATATATATATATATATAGAGAGAGAGAGAGAGAGAGAGAGAGAGAGAATAAACATGTTTATCCAGTAGTAGTCACCTATTAAGTTAATTCCTTGCTTGACTATAGCAACTAGTTCTACAAGGAAGTACAGGTGTCTCTTTAACAAATAAATTAAATTGACTGTGAACATAAACCCAGGAGAGGGATTGCTAGATCATATATGTATATATCCAGCTATTATAATTTCTTGACATCTTTTTAAAAATGTGACTTTTTTTTTCCTGTTTATCCTCTGCCCACACTGGACAAAATTCTCTAGCAAAACAGAACAAATACGATCATATACACATACATGTACATGCATACATGCTATACACGTATATTATACATATATATTTATTTTCCTGTACCACATATTTGTGGGTAAACACATACACCTAAATATAATTCTTTTGCTTTATAGGATAGTTGCAATGGGTAGATTGAAAAGTTAGACAGCATTTGATGCTGTAGAATAGAGCCAGGACTCTTCTTGAGGAAGCCTCGTGTTTGTTTAACACCTTGACAAGACTCACCCACTATGTCCAAAGTGATCTGTCATTTACTTGCAGTCTGCCAACTGTAGACATCAACACTTTCATGTACTACCTCCATATCAACCCTTAGAGTTGAGATTTACTAAATAATTGAGCATTCTAGCTTAGCCAGGTTGACTCCTGAAACTAACACACTGGCCTACCTTCTCATTCATTTCCAGTATGTGGCATCCTTGTGTATTAGAAAGCAGTGAGCTCCTAAAGAGAGAATATCCATTAACATCAGCTACTTTACAAAGATAGCAAATGCCACTGACTCTGAATTTATAAGTGGTCTGTGTACAAAAAAAAAAAAATGATTACAGTAATTTAATTCCAAGCATCAGACAACTCCTAGAATCAGACAAGAGAAGTTCATCTTTTCTACAAAGGAGACAGAACATTAAAAAATAATCGTCATTTGTTGTGGGTACAGAGACAGGATCTCAACCCACCTTCTTTATATTCTGCCATATCATTTTGTAGAAAACATTGAATGTGAATACTTGTCATAAGACAACCAAAATGGGCCTTGTGTTGAGAACAATAAACAAGCCCACATTTCAAAATACAAAGCAAAATCCAAAACAGGAAACGCACAGATGTCTACTCAACTAGATCTTCTGTTACATTCTTTATGGAAAAGGTAACAATAAAAGAAATGATATTTCCAGGTAGAAATTCTGTGCAGGGAATAGGTAAAATTATTATTAAGGTAAATTGTTGTATTTTTTTTCTTTCGTCACAAACTTATACACATACACACTTACAAAGACACAACAGTTCACAAGTAAGACATTGCATGTCAGCAACAACCCACAAGGCTATAATATAGAGGGATGAAAAACAGTAAAGCAATAAGATGCTGAAGCTGCAGGGTTGATGACCTCTGCTTGTCACAGACAGCTGGCTATTAGAGCAGTTGCTTTCCTCCTCGCGATGGAGAGTCAACATTGCCAATTTTCCTGATATTTGCTGAAAACATAGTTATTTATATCATATAGACATGTAAAATGTAAGTGTCAAATGAGTCTCCATATTTGCTTAGGGAAGAACAAATTGTCAGATATTGTTAGTGTTTTCTCTGCACCAATATCTAGCAAAAACGTATTTACAGAGGATGCAAATCAATTTAACTCTGACCTACCCTAAAAGGATGTTTCTTGAGATTGCAGCCAAGCAGAAAAACTGTTCTAAACAGAAATAATGAGAATAACGAAAATCTCATATTTGCTAAATTTAATATCCTCATTCACTATAGAAATACAAATTAAAGTTCCATTAAGACTTTATTTCATGTCATTCAGGATGGTTATCAGAAATAAAATGTACAGTAATTAATTCTGGTAAGCAAAGAAACCCTTGTATATCCACTGATGCGAATATAAATGCATCCCAGCACTTTGGATACTCTTATGAAGATTCCTCAAGAATTTATAAGCAGAACAATTTGGTGGCTTAGCAAACTCACTCCTGTGTATACACCCAAAGGATTTTAGGTAAACAAATCACAGGGGTACACATACAGGGGTACATGTTTATTATAGCACTATTTCAGAATAGTTGAGTTATACTATCAACTTAGTTGTCCATCAACAGATGAATGAAGCAAACATCATATGTATAATAGAGTTCAACTCTGTATACAATTTGTTGAACATGTCTGCACTATGAGATTATCATTAAAAAACAAGCTAGATACAGAAAGGCAAACATTGCACATTTTCTCTCACTTGTGAATGCTAGATTTTATAAAGATACCTAATGACATACATGTACTATATAGTTATGGTTAAAATATATGTATATATAAAGCTATTTCCATGTTATCCTTGACATACACTTTTGGTAAGACTTTGGACTATATATAATTAATATATACCAATTTTTAAAAACTAGAAACTAGCTGTTGTTTTTATCATGCTAGATATGTAACATGATTTGTAGACCCTATCCATCTTTGGATGTAAAAGTCTCTATCCAGCAGCAATCGTTTTCACATATCCAATTATCACAAGAAACCACATCAGGTAGGAGTAGCATACCTGGAAAAGAAGACAAGGAATTCCGTTGCTATGTTAGCCATGTAATCATATTAGTACTCCTCAGTGGACTAGATTCTAACAATGGTGTAGAATGTGAAAATATATCGTGTGAATATGGGGTAAGAGGCAGAAAGATTAAATGAAAAAGCAGATAAGCAGAGGTCCCTAGGCCCCCAGAAGGAACATATACATAGCCCATAACTTTGAGAAAGTGAAGATGAGTCTTGACTGAGGTCAGTGGTTTTAGGCCTGATTGACCTCTGAGTGGCAGAGGGAGTGTACTCTACAAGGTCTCATGCAACATCCAATGCTGTGTGTCTGAGAGTTAGCTTCCTATAGAAAACCTACACTCTTGCTGAGCCATGAAGACTTGAAGCCCTGAATTAGAAAACTTCAAACTTGAAGGATCACGGGAAGATATCTATATGATCTCTCCATTTAGTACAAAAAAAAAAAAGAATCACTTGTCCTCAACAGAGAGCAGTATTGCTCTCTGACAACTAAGTATGAGGCTGTTACCATCTTTAGCATTTTGCTGTGAGCCTGAAAAAGCCTGTCAGTGATGTTCACAGTGATGTCTGTGATAGTCCAACCCCAAGAGCAAGAGACAATGGGGCTGTCTCTATTCCTTTATCACTGCCTGTTCTTCAACACCACCCTCTTCATCCCTCCTCTTTCTTCACTTTCAGTCATATTTCAATGCAGACTTGAAATATTATTCTTGCCATGCTGTAAAAGAAGTAGCACATGGTAAAGTGTTTTATGAAAGACTGTATATTTTCAAGTGTTCAGAGATAGAATATTTAATAAAAGGTAAAAATTACAACTCTCAAAATTAACATTTTAAGCACATTTCTTGATTTTGATGGTTGAAGTCCAGAATTCCAACTAAAACCAAGAGGTTTTAGAGAGCAGTGCATGACTCTAAGAGGAAGGAGTAACCAGTTCAGGCAATGCTCTTTGTCCTTCTCCACTCAAGCCACCTGCTAGTGACTGAAAATTAGAAATTGATGTGATCTTGTGCACATTCATTTAGGATGTAGAGTTCTTCTTGGTGTTAATAACTTCTGAACAACAGTGAGAAATGAGGTGAGGATAGAGACTAGAACAGCTGTCTACTAAAGTAAGAATTGTCTAATTCAAGTTTTGGGCTCACCTCCCTGTCCTCTGACGACTCAACTTCCCACTGATCTTTTAATGTCCATCCCAGACTATTGATGAACCTCAGCCAAATGCAGCAGCCCAATTGCCTCACCCTGCAGTGGATCCAGGAGTCCCCGGTCACTTGCCTGCTATTATCAGCTACCTACTTTCTGAAGTTGTTCTTTCCTTCCTTGTTGCTCCCCACCTACCACCCTACTGGTCACCAAACTACTGTCAGCTTTCTCTCTGAGATGTAAATTCAATTCTTTAAAGCTTGTGCTACAGCACTCTCTGGTGCATTTCCTTCTTCCAACAATAACTCAAAGAAGTAAATGGACACCTGTTGCAATAAATCTCCAACCCAAAGATGCCCAGGCAATGAAAACACAACTCAGTTAATAGGATTACATGCTGTGCACCTAGATAGAGCAGATCTACCACTATACTACCATCTTCCACATCTATGAGACCCCTTAGAACTTGTGATTTCTCCAGGCCATGTGCTTCTGCTCTGCTTTTCTTCCTCCTCCTCTGCATCCTCTCCCTCTTCCATTTTCTCCCTCTTCCTCTCCACACCTTCTGCTCCACCTTCCCTTTTATCTGGCCAATCATCAGCTCTCCTTTATTTCACAAATTAAGGTGGGAAGCAGGTTTACAGAAAATCACCTGCTGACTCATTCCTTGCATGCAACTACTCACAGGAGAATGGAATTAACATCAAATATAATTAGCCCTAGAGGTATCCAAAACAGACACCAGCATCCTAGAACATATTGGGTTCTTGTTGTGATTGTTATGAAACAAATTCCTGGGATATTTTGATCCACAGTTTCCTTATTTAATCTTTACTCCACAATACTATCTTGGATTTATTTACAGAGGCCATATGAAACATGAAGAATACTCTAAGAGAGAACATTTTTCAAGTTACATGTCTCTTGGCACTGATTTTGGGAGGGTAGAAATAACATGAAAACAAAGATAATCCCTTCTTGATGGAATGAGTATTAAGAAGGAAGAAAATGCGTGCTTCTGCTCTTAAAAGTGGATGTGAGTTAGGAAAATATATGGAGTGGTTCAGGGCAAGCATCCCTGATGAGGTAATAACTGAGAGCCCAAAAAAGAACCTGGTTTATGGAAGAAAAGAGCATAGCACACTGGAGACTCAGAAAGCTCTGTTATCATCTGGAAAATGTATTATTAGCACAGGATTAAATCATATAGTTCACACATAACACTTAACACCTGAAGCACCATCTAAATAATTGACAAGGTGTAGCTCATCTAATAAGATCTAAAAAGTGATTATTTAATCACATAAAATATCTAAAATTTATTGATACAAAAACAAAACTTTCATAAATAGCAGAGTTAGGTTTCTAGATCTAACCTATATTTCCAACAATTTTTCAGGGAGATCTGTCTTCATCACCTCTGGCATCTACTGAACAGGCCTCTGTAAATTTGACCATATTTGATTTATTCATAGGTCTTCACGTTTAAAAGAAATCTTGGAAAGCAGTGAGTCTAGACTTCTGCTTCCAGATTGTAGATTATACATCTTCAGTTCTGCCCATGTTTCCCCTGAGATCCCATTTTAGTCCTTCCTATTGGCTAAGCAAAATGAGAAGATGGAACATCAAAGTGTGTGATAATATTGCTGATAAAATTAACTTCTTTTGATGACACCCCTAGACAGCAGGAAGCAGTTTAAAAGACACAGTGTCCCTACTTCCTGTTCACCATTGGCTTCTCCCTCCTCCCCCCACCCCTGCACCTTTTTTCCTCTTGATGATAAGAAAAAGGGAGCTATGTTGGTATCAGGAACCAGCATGGCAGATTGTCTCTGACCCAGTGACATCACACACAGGCCACAGAGACCCACACATCTGTTGCCATGGCTACTGCCATACATTCCCAGCATCCACTTGACTCACTCCCACCTTTACCTGATAGTGGCTATATCACAACCCAAATAAAGGCAGCCCCTCTGACCTTTCTCTCTCCTTCTCCTTGTCTTTGTCACCACCTTCCCCCTTCCCCCACAATAAACTCCATGTGGAACTGTAAAAAAGAAAAAGAAAAAAGAAAAAAAAATCAAATTCTTTACTCAAAGCACTAATGGTAGGAAGAGGGTGGATCAGGGGAACATACAAAGATGTTATACCTAAATTCTGTACACTTAGTTATCTTTAGAACCAGTACCAAATTCTCAAAGTCACATGATTTTCCATAACATTAATCTTAATCCCAAAACATGACCATGCTTGTGTGTGAATGCATATTTATAAAATTAAGGAATATGATAGACCACATTACCTATGGTTTAGTATGAAAACTTTCTACCAGCATCACAAATATGAATAGAAATTGCTTTTCCTCCAACAAATGGCTATGTTTCCTAGATAAATGAGTCCTTTACTTTATCTCTAAAAAATATCAATCATTTTCCTGCTTATTCAAATGATGCTATAATAACTAAAAGGGTATGAACTGATAATAGTCAGGAGCTCATACAAAAGAGGAAGTTTTAAATACATGATTATATGTATGTTTATGTTTATACATGTTTTTGTTTAAATTGGGATCAAAATCACATCCACTTACTAATGTCTAAATATTTCCATTCAGTAAAAATAGTTAATTTACTAAATTAATGTTTTGGTCCATAATTTGTATTGACTTGAGAAGACATAAAGAATAGATGAGACAGGATCACCATTAGACTAGACTACTCATAACTGATAACCCACCACGAGCACATTGGCATGAATAATTATAAGGCACTATCTCCTAACTATATTAAGATTTTTGATATCAAATACAGCTTAAGGCTTCAGTAGGTGTTATTTTTCACTGGTGACATATTGATCATGGAAATTTTCATGTTGACAGAGACCTCAACAGAATTTTGCTCTTGGTGGCTTTTTTACAAAAGGAAGCTTAAACTACCAACCTGATGATGGTTAGAAACCTAACATCAATCCCCAGAAATTTAAAAAAAATGTTTGGCCTCTCACAAGTAACCAATCTCATGTTACATCTTTCATGGTAAATTTGCCTAGAATCTCCAAATTCGGCAGATCGTAGAGAAGGCTGATGGAGGATCTGAGGAACGATCCAGGAAGTTTTGTAAACTTTATTTTTAGCTAGTGGAGGTTAGGTGGATTTCATTTATGAGCCAAAGAATTAGGATTAAATTCACAGATATTAAACTTATTTCGAAATATCTAGCATATGCACTGAATCTAATGCTGTTCTAAGTTCTATACAGGCCAGCATTTCAATTTACTATAGCATACATAATCATGCAAGATGGACACTAATCTACGGAATTGGACACTGAGACATAGGAGATAAATTCCCTTGCTTGATTACACCATCAGAAAGAGACAGAGAAGGGTCTTAACTTGTGCTTTTACTCTGCCATCTTCACACTTTATCTTTTATCTTGTGTTCAATATTTTGACAAATACATGCAATGTCAACTTTGCAAAAGTAAGATCTTTTTCTCCACTTTCTTTCTTGAAACAAACTTATAAGCATATCTGGATATACTGTGATAGCCCTTTAAACAAAAGTTTTTTTTTCCCTTCTAAGATAATATGATAAAAAAAAAATCTCTTACCAGGTCTTCTTTCATCTAGGATAACAAGACCCACAGGAGATAACAGTTTGATAAAGTCTAATCATGGATGTTTTAGAGCTAATGAAATTTCATTTTTTTTCTTGGTATCTGAGCATCAATGAGATGCCATACAGGAGACAGCAGATGTTTATTTTAAATCAGGTGTAAAACCAATTGACGCTACTACTTACTTACTGATGATCTATGCTGCTAACTACAATTGTCCTCTGCCTTTGGTGTGGCCTTTTCCAGGCTTATCTTTTCTCCTGAAAATCATATTGTGTCATCATATATTTTTAGAATAACTAATGCCAAGGATGTTCATCTCCTTTTTCTAAAATGAAAGAAGGCAATGAGAGGGAGAAGAAGAAAGATGGGGAGAGAGAAGGAGACAAGAAGGAGAGGGAGGGAGGCACATAGAGAGTTTAAGTTTAACAGGCTTACCCAAAATTGCATAGGTATCCATAGGTATTCAATAGTCTAGTGGCCAATAAAAAAAATATAGAACATTTCTTGTCCTGGTCCATTGTATATCTACAAAGAATCTTGATTAAATCATGATATAAGCCAGCCAAAGGCAAACAACTATGGGAAAGTTAAGTTATTTCATTTCATGGTGGTAGAGTTATGGAGCACTATATTATAGATAATAGTACTAAATCAAAGGGAAGTGACAGACCCCACGCCCCAGTCTGAAGACTGCCATTACACTGAAATAAATGTGTCAAAATCAGCCAGGTACAATTATTATAAATAAGATTATGTAAGAGGCACTAAAAAGAATTAGCACTGAGAGTGTCATAATGTGTATTAGCTTATTTGGTTCAAACATGGATTTATGACTGATGTGCCACAGAAGTTTTATGATGTTTTAATCCCTATTTATTCCCTTATCTATAATATGGACATTTCAGTGATAAATAGTCTTCGCACATGCTCAGAGAGTTAACAGTGAAGGTTTTATGTCTTTTCTGTTAGTGGATAACTGTGCTGCGGTTCTACCACCACCACAAGAGTCATAAGCACGGTCATCAGTTAGATAAGGCTGAGAAACCTCGGGTGATTGAATGGAAGGTCATGTGTCTGCAGAGGCCTTTGGAGAAGAGTCATCACTTTGTCATAGGAGATAAAGCTGCTGCTTAAAAGAAGAAACTTAACATATCTGGTGGGGATGGGGCAAAAGGCAAGGGATAGGAAAGAAAAGAGAGCAGAAAAGTCAGCCAGATCCCTGCCCTAAATGTCTATGCAAGAAATGATCTCACTGTCTTCCCTCTATAGCATGACATAGCCATTACAGTTATTAACTTCAAGAATCTGAGATCAGCACAGTTATAGTCCTACTTTAAAGAGAAAATTGAAATGAAAATAGAAATTAAATTATTAACTAGAAATCTCATAATTATTCCATGTCGAAGAAGTTTAACTTGGTAATATCAGAGCTCAAGGAGTATTCCCTGGACTGGACTGGACTGCCTTCCAGAGAAGACAAAGGTCTAACCAACAGGTGAGAGTAGCAGAAGAGGGGGAGGTAAACTCAAGTGGCCTGTGAAGGTCTTCATCAGAAACACTGGGAAACAATCCCCGTTGCTGAGGGAAAAGCAGAAAAGAGATTTCACCAAAGGACCTTGGAGGAATTCACCAAGATAAGGAATACAGAAGGAAAAGGGAAATGAGTTGAAGAGAATAATAGCATTACATCAGACATCATAAGATGCCTGAAGAAAATATGGAATCCTTAAAAAAATGAAGCAAGCCTGAAACAGGCTTTATTGTTAATTAGTGTAGCTTTCTCTCTTTTGGGGGGTGTTAGGGTTTGCCTGTTTGATGAAATTTTGAAATTTTTTGTTTTCTACTTTTTATGACTATTACTCCAAGTCAAATTTGTCAGTCTAATAACATATAGAGTAATACAATGAAAAAGATCCTTATACAAATGCTGAGTCTGGTTCACCACCCATCTTAATTTTATTAATACTGGGATGCTGTTCACCTGCATAGCTAACAAGAGTTTTACAAACTCTTTTCCATTTGCATTGACCTAAGAAGTAAAATTCAGGCTAAATAAGAGTCCAGTCAATAAGGCTTGATTCTGCCAGCTTCCTTTAGACACTGAAATGGGAACTGAATACTTCAAACAGACTCAATTTTCCACTCCACCAGGTATATAAAATACAGACTATGGCTACATTATCTGCTTCGATTGCAGGGTTAAAGCTTAGCTGCTTACTTTCAAATTGCCTTCTTGCCAAGGGATTTAAAGTAGCAAGGCTGATGTGCAGCCTCCCTTCAAGAAACCCTGGTCCAACTTTGCCTGACAAGTTTCATTATAAAGATAGAAGATAAGGAGAGTTATGAAGATGAACTTTGTGAAGTGAACACAAATATTATTCAGTTGATAGATAATTTTTTTAATGGTGAGGTTTGGAAAGGTTAAATACTTTTTTTAGTGCAGACCTGTGAAAGAGATCCAGAGGGGGCAAAATAGAATTTTTGTGCTAACTGCATGATTTCCTAAAAATAATGAGGATATGGTTCTAGTCATTGTGTTGAGGAAGACAGTAGACTTTAATGTTGAAACAGAGTACAACAAATAACAAATTCCATTATTGCTCAAATGTTTACTAGATGCCAAATGCACATCTATTTAGTGTGTTCAGGCACACAATCCTCTAAAGGACTACTCTATGTCAATCTTATGTCATTAAACATATGAGGAGCAAAGCCATACTAAGTTTTGTAAAGGTTTACCTGGTCATATAATAAATTTCTAAGTTTTGCTTGAACTTAACAATCTTATATTTTCTAAAACAGAAAACTAGCTCAAACATTGAAGGAATACAACTGATTCTCAACATATTTAATATTTCATTCTAAACATAGCTACAATTGACAAGCATAACATTACAATGTTAATGCTGTAACTGAGTCAACTCCAAGATATCACCTATTACAGCACAAAGATATTACCCCTATTAACGATCAAACCATCTTCCTCAGGATCAATTTCCTAGAGGATTTTCTTATCTTTCAAGGCAATAAATTTCATCAGTTTCTGTCTACTCTTAATGATAAATACTGAACCAGCTACTACATTTTTTAAAAAATAAATTTTCTCCAAGCTTTTCCCTTATAAGTCTTATAAATGTACATCTTAAATTGATACTCTGAAAAGTCATTTTTTTTCTTTTATATTCTTGAACAATATTGGTAGGAGAAAGTCTTTTCCTAGAAATTAAAGACCAGTATTTTCTGGTTATTTCCTATAATATACCTTTGTCCTTCTGCAACATAGTTTCTCTTGGTTTTCAGACAATTTGATGCCAATTCTAGACTTAAAAATTTTAGGGTCTGGAGGCTGATTATGGGATGGATCCCCAGGTATGGCAGTCTCTAGATGGTCCATCTGAAAGGACCCTGATATAGCTGTCTCTTGTGAGGCTATGCCGGGGCCTGGCAAACACAGAAGTGAAGGCTCACAGTCAGCTATTGGATGGATCACAGGGCCCCCAATGGAGGAGTTAGAAAAAGTACCCAAGGAGATAAAGGGATCTGCAACCCTATAGGTGGAACAACAATATGAACTAACCAGTACCCCCTTGAGCTCATGTCTCTAGCTGCATATGTATCAGAAGATGGCCTAGTCAGCCATCAGTGGAAGGAGAAGCCCATTGGTCTTGCAAACTTTATAGGCCTCAGTACAGGGGAATGCCAGGGCCAAGAAGCGGGAGTGGGTAAGTAGGGGAATGGGGGCGGGGTGTATGGGGAACTTTTGGGATAGCATTGGACATGTAAATGAAGAAAATATCTAACAAAAACAATAATAATAATTAAAAAAGAATTTTAGGGTCAGAATTTTAGGGGTTAAGTCTTAAATTGGTATCTTCCATTTCTATGTCATTCACAAATTAGATCATTCCTTCAAAAATGTTATGTATAGGAACAAGGCAATAATATTTAGAATACTTACAATAATTAGATGCAACAATGAAAATTAAATAATTTTGTTTACTGTAAAAAGCCACCTTGTTGTTTTCTAGCCATGTCTTTGTCCTTTTGTTTATGAGGCTACATGAAATCAGGAGGTTATTGAAAACCAATGATATTTGAAGACATTCTTATTGCTAATTGATATTGTGACTACCACTTGGTGGAATAATATAGCAAGGGTCAAGTAAGCCAAGTTTTAAAGCCTATTTCTGTCACTGGTAGCTTTCAGTGTATAATATTTGAAGGTAAGGCTCTGTATTTCAGTTGGAAATCATAGCATAAGGCTTGATTCCAGGCTACTCTCACTTCCAGTATAATTCTATCTTCTGCTTAGAGCCCATCGCTTTGTGATTCTTCAAAGGTGTATATTTCTACATAAGTGTGGCATCACTTCCCTCCCTTCCCTTCCCTCTCTGGATAAAAGAGTAGCACAATAGTTCATCCCATTTAAGAGGCCAAAACTACTCTGTTCACAATCTTGCTTCAGAACATCCACCTGTGGGCTTGGCTTACATAGCCATTCAATTAGATGATTGCCAGGATGGACAACCCTCAATTGCTTCTATATTCTATAAAACCTTGTCCTGATGAGAGTTTGGGGCTTCTTCACCAAATGGCCTTGCTGTGTCAGGGTCAGCAGTGAATAAGCTCAACCTGGAGCTTGTAAATAAAGACCCTAATGTGATTCCTGCCTGGGCTCTTGGAGCTCTTGAAGGAAGCACAACACGTGAACCCAGGAACCTTGACCACTGTCAAATTGATTAGTTTCCTTCTCTGTGTCAGTGTCTTCATCCATAAATCTGGAATTCGGCATTAATAGAATTATATTAAAGTGTGTAAGTTGATCAAGTAAATTGCTTAGGCACAGCAAATTATCTAATTATTAGATTTTTAGGGCAACCAGAGGAAAGTTGGTCACAATTCAAGATAAACTCTTTTCTCAAAGCATTTTTTACCTTTTCAAGAATGTAATACATGCATATGATGTGTTTTGATAAAACTTACCTCCTGCTGGGCAGTGGTGGCATAAGATCCCAGAACTTGGGAGGCAGAGGCAGGTGGATTTCTGAGTTCGAGGCCAGCCTGGTCTACAGAGTGAGTTCCAGGACAGCCAGGGGCTACACAGAGAAACCCTGTCTCAAAAACAAACAAACAAACAAACAAACAAACAAACAAACAAGCAAAAAAACTTACCTCCTATTCTTTCTTCTAAACAAAAAACGAAACAAAACAAAAACAACCTGCCAATTCTTCTCTACCTCTTCTCCTCCTGACTTCATGTTCTATCTCTCTCTTTCTCCCTTCTCCCTCTCTTTCTCATTCCACGCTCTCAATACCCACTGAATGCACTTAGTATTGCAAGCATCTACATGGGTATGGGACCATCTAAGAGATCATGGGCAATCTTTCAGACCCTCATTCCTGAAAAAGAAATCTTGACATTACCTCTCTGAGCAGCTGTCAGTTATCAGTAGTGCCTTAGATAGGAGCTTCTAATTTTCTGTCCCCTCTTCTGTGTTTGACTCCTGAAGAATCAACCATAATAGAGATGCCCCACTTGGAGCTGAGCACTCCGTAGCTCTGTGATGGCATTTTTTTTATTAGGCATTTTCTTCATTTACATTTCAAATGCTATCCCAAAAGTCCCCCCAGTCCCTCCTCACCCCATTCCCCTACCCACCCACTCCTACTTCTTGGCCCTGGCGTTCCCCCATACTGAGGCATATAAAGTTTGCAAGACCAAGGGGCCTCTCTTCCCAATGATGGCCGACTAGGCCATCTTCTGATACATATGCAGCTAGAGACACGAGCTCTGGGGGAACTGGTTGGTTCATATTGTTGTTCCTCCTATAAGGTTGCAGATCCATTTAGCTCCTTGGGTACTCTCTTTAGCTCCTCCACTGGGGGCCCTGTGATCCATCCAATAGCTGACTGTGAGCCTCCACTTCTGTGTTTGCCAGGCCCTGGCATAGCCTCACAAGAGACAGCTATATCAGGGTCCTTATGGCATTTTTAACCAAGTAAGCTGATATAGGCCAAACTTCTTCTTTCTTTGTTTCATTACTTTTTGAAAAAAAGTATCCAGTATAATCACTCTCTGGGTTTGCCTTTCCTGATTAGATTTTTTTTTTCTGATCTGTTTTTATGGGTAAGTTCAATCACACTCTCCATTTCCATCCTTCTCTCCCTTATCAGCTCTAGTATAGGTTATGTCTGTATATATAGTATTTGGCAATATTCTTTTCATTTTCTTCATCTGAACAAAGTCCCTTGTGACTAGATCACCAAATAAATAATAGCTACTGTCTTAATAGCCCATCTGATCTACTATGGTAATGACAAGCATAATGCTCATAAAAAAAACAATCTAATTTTGTGTCTTTTAAAAGATAGTCTGATCTTGTTAGAAAGTTATTTATGTTTACAAAGAAAACAGAGACGATCCATTCATACATGCTGTGAGGAATCGCTCTGGCAGCTCACCTCAGGGTTATTATGTTTTGTAGTGATTGAATTCAATCATGAAATTGCAAAGCAATTCAAGTTCTCCTAAAATGGAAATTGCTATGTCATTGCCAACAAATACCTCTAACAGAAAATGCTCAAAATAATTGGCCATTTTCAAGGTCCTTTTCATTTTCCATGTAATATATGAATATAAAGTAGGATACTATTCTAATTAAAGACTTTTTATTTTGGTTTTAAAACACGCAATGCCAGATGTAAAGAAATCTTTTCATACTAAGACTTATCAGAGCTCCTGATGCCCAGGGTGGTTTGTGCTTGCCTTGGAATCTCTTACCATCTCTGATGGTTTGATAGTGTTCTCTGCATGGGTTATGTGTACATTGTCAGCTTAAATTTAATTATTCACATACGCTTCATGTGCACTTCAAAATAGTTCCTGGTGGGTGGATGAATGAAAGGTTGTAAAGGCAAGAAGAGTCAAGAGGGTCATCACCTTTGTGACATTAAAAAAAAAATTAACATTGTCAAACACTTTAAAGAGATGCTTACAAGGCCTGGCCCAGGTTTGAACTCTGCCTATGGATATCAAATGCTAGAATAAAAAGAAGAAATAAGTAATTCATGGCAGGTACTCTTCCATCCCTATCGACTGTACAGTGTACAGACTTAAGTTAATTTCATTATTCCTGGTACTATTTATTAACAGTTTCAGGTCAATATTTGTGAGCAAGACACAAAGAACTAAGGGATGGAAAATCAGATATATGGGTGTACACCATGGGTCTGTATATAAGTCTTTGAGATAAAAAAAAATGAAAGGAGAAAAGGAGTTAACCTTGTTGGCAGAACAACAACAACAACAACAACAACAACAACAACAACAACAACAAAAACCTCTGTATATTATTTTCCAGACATTTTTCCCTCAGGCTAGTGTTGTCAGACTGGGACACAAATCAAAAAAGAGTGTAACTCCCTCATTCTAGGGGCTCAGGAGATAGTGTCCAATAATGTCCAATGAGGAACCTTCCGTATAGTGTAGAATTGAGATAAGGCCTTGGTGAAACTTTTTGGCACCCCAGCAATGCTTACCACTTGTCCAAGCTTCTTCCTATTAAATAATAGACAACATATCAGAAAATATTTAAGATTGTCATGACATTATTTACCTACTTACTAGTTTATCAGATTAATTTAGTAAAAGGTACACATTAGGAATAAAAGCTCAGAGGATGTTGCTGTAAATAAAAAAAGGAAAAGAAAAAGAAAAGAAAAAGGAGGTTCAGGATTTGACTACACGAATGGATTCCTACTCAGATATAATCTTAAGGTTGAACTACTAGTAGTACATGTTTATGTACTCTCTCTCTCTCTCTCTCTCTCTCTCTCTCTCTCTCTCTCTCTCTCTCCCTCTCCCTCTGGCTCTCTCTGACTGACCGATCATTCTCATGTACCAAAGTTTGTGCTGTAGGAGTGGCAGGCCAATGGTTTAGTAATTTCTAAGTAAACAAGGGAACTAGAAGCCAGCCAGAGGGATCTGTTAATATGAGTGTTTATCTTTAAATCAGACAGCCTAAATGCATTTCTCCAAACCCACATATAGAAATGGGAGAATTGACTCAGAAATTGTCATTTGACCTCTACATATGTACTCTGATATATGTGCTTCCCATTACCACTAGGACATATGATCATACAATAAATAAATTTAAAGTAAAATTGTTAAAAAAAAAAAAAAAAGAGGCTATGGCTTCCTAGGGAAGAGCCCTCTTCTATGTGAGTGGAGCCTGCATCCAAAAACCATGTCAGCAACATCCTTCTCCAATGGATGATTTGGTTGTTGCTTTAGAATCATTGTGCATAATCTTGTGTCTGTAAAGTCATGATACTGGGGCTAGGGAGATGGTTCAGCATCTCCAGAGCTCTTCCAGAGGTGCACAGTTCAATGGCTAGCACCCACATGGCAGTTCATAATTGTCTGTAAGTCAAATTCTAGAAGATCCAACTCTGTCACACAGACATACAGGCAGGCCAAACGCCAAATGCACATAAAAATTTAAAAATGAATAAAAAATATCTTTATAAAGGTCAGAGGACACACTTCTTTGTATAAAACAATCCTTTGCAGTTATATCCACGAGGACAGAGACTTCTGGTAGGGTCAAATTTGCATAATGATCAGCTATAATGGGCTTCTACAGTGTTTTAAGAAAAGTTGTTGGAACGATGCCTATTTTAAAACTTATATTGTTGTCCCTCAGTGATTTAAATTCCAGTTTCTAACCCAATTGTGCCATGGCCTGTGGGACCTGTTGACTGAAATTCAGGACAGCTTTGGCCCTCAGAGGCATAAATCTAAGGAGTAAAGAATAAAAAGAGACAGAAGAATAGACAGCCAGAGAGCTCAAGTGTGTCTGGGTTTGGGAATCTGTTTTCTGATCACAATTAAGTCTGTTAGAAAACCCATGAATTAAAATATTATTTGAATTTTCAGATACAAACACAGCACTTGGATCAGCTCCTTTGCAAGATGCCTGAGTTTTTCTAGTTTGCAAGGGCATGGCATGCACATGAGCTCAGAGCCCCTTTTGGGTCCACTGTTTTTGTCCCAAACAAAGCAGCACCTCCATCCACATCCACCTGTGTCTTATCCCCATCTGCACCTGTCCCTTTTGTATTTCTCCTTGGCAGGGCATCCTTTGCTAGCTAGAAACTTCCATATTGTACTTTGGCCCATTTTGCCTGGAACTTCTTATCCCCTAAGATTTTGGAGTTCACTGTTGTTATCTCTCTAAACAGTTGATGACTTCAAATTGACTAAACTCAGACCATTGGTGACAAAAAAAGACAAGGACTGATTTCTGTGTGCCATGTGGCTTTGAATAAGTTATTTCAACCCTAAATGTCCTAAATGTCTCCTTCTATAATGAAGGCCATAGTGGATATTTCACTGAATTTATATTAGTATTGAAATGAGCCAGGCTTGATAGTTCTGTAAACAGTGATGGCTTCGTTATCTAAAAACAAACAAACAAAAAACAACAACATAACAAACAACACCCCCCTCCCCCAGTGTTTCATTTAAAATACTTGGATAATCAGGTATCAGGCAGATGGAGATACTGGTCTGTTTCATTTCTAACTAGCAACTTGACTGTGAGCTACTTAGGTAAAGCCCAGCAGCACAGCCTTATCCCTCAGTTTTCTTATCTGAAAAAAAAAAAAATGAAGTTGATAATTCTACCCTTGAAGAATGTTGTGAAAAGCAAATGATGAAATTAGCCAGCAAACTTCCTAGGGCCCACTGGGAATCCTCAGTAACAAGACATACTTTAATTAATTTTGTGTCTCACCTGAATTTCATTGGAGGAGATTGTACTGCAGAGCAAATGTATTCAACAACAGAATTTTACTTTCTCATGTGTAGGAAGGCTACAGATCTAAACTCAGAGAAGCAGTGAGTCGCTGTGCTTTCCTGTCATCTACATGAGGAATTTCCTTTGTGAGCAGGTCTAGGATGTCTATCACTGTCCTCATAAACATGCAAGGCCTGTTGGGTGTTGGATTAAGGCCCTACAATGATGACATTTTATATTCCCGATTATGATCAAGGCCCTGCCTCTAAATGCAGTCATGCAGAGGATATATCAGTCCATGTTCCTTTACTCACTTGGGCTGGGGAGTTTTTGATGAAATCATATGGTTTTCTTAAATAGTTTCAGAGATGGACAGTTTAAATAATAGAATGCCAGCTCTGATGAGGACCCCTCTACTGTATTATATCATGGCTAGGGCATCATGGAAGAAGCACATGAAAGAGCAGGGTGTGTACTGAGAGTAGATCCAAATCGGGAGAAGGGAGGGGCCAGGAGAATCTTCCATGAGCCCTGCCTTTTAAAAGTCCCATCATCTTTTCACAGCAGGGCTAAGAGAAGCATGTTTCAGCACATGAAAACTCTGAGGGTAGCCTCATCTAAGTCACAGCAAGACACTGGGCCTTCAGCATGTGAATCTGGGTGACACAGTTCATTCCATACAAGCAAGGATCAGAAGTCAGATCACAATAGATGGAAGGAAGAACAGGCGCCAGAAAATGAATATCGTTAACTTCTCAGACATTGGCAATACACAGATGACAAGAGGTGGCTGTTATTATTTTTGTCACTGTTTTGTCACTGTTATTTCTCTCAGAATAAAAAGAGGAACTGTGGAAAAGGAGTCACCTCAAGACATCGAGGTTTGGTTATAAATGAGGTCCCTGTCTTTTTTTCAGTGTGAAATCTGGCCATGAACTCTTTTCACTCTTGTGAGGCTCAGTCTCCACATGTGTGACAGATGGTCGGGGATACTTTATTTCGGGGATTGTTGTAAAGAGATCTCATCTATCTCCTGGCGCACAGCAGGAATTTCATCAGCTTTAGGTACAGGGTTAGACTCTTCCAGAATGCATGTTCCCAGATGGCATCCGAGTCAAAGGTTCCCCAGCAGGATGCTGCTGTGCTCCTCCTATGAGAGTCATCACTCAGGAACCAGAATTGATTGCATCCAGTGCTGCTGCTTCTTAAACCTAGCATACACTGGCAATTGCTGGTGATTTTAAGAATCTTTTATGGAGCCTGTCAGGTCCCTAAAAATAGAAACAGCCCTGTGGCAGGTCAACATCACAAAGAAGTGCTAGTCAGTGGGAGAAAACAAGGGAGCCCACAGGCAGACATGCTGAGAGTGGTTCCTTTTGAATCGCACATGAGATAATCACCCTGTTATACTACTTAATTCAGTCACACTGACCTCCAGCCTTAGGCCTTTTGTCTCAGCTGCAGCATCTGCAAGTCTGTGTCAGCAGGAGAAGGAAACTGTCCCTAGTGGGTAGTGTAGGCAGACTTGCTGCATCATACATAGGTTGTAGGTTAATGCGTTGGCTTGTTTCTCACCACGGTAAAGGTCACTGGATCACTGCAAGGCCAGTCTGTGATTGAAAAGAGTGTTTGGAAAAGCCGGTTAAACTCTCCTCTACTTTTGCTTATTCCACATTTCTCAGAACAATGAAAAGCGCATGGTGGTTTAGAGAAAACATTTTAAGTCCACTGACATCCTGTAGATCAGTTTGAAAAGTTCTTCTCTAGGGAAAAATTTTAAGTTCACAGGACTCAGAACAATGGGAACCCTAGCATCATTAGCACCAGGTCATTCATTATTTATCCAGTCACCAAAGCACTGTGACTCCAGGGTAAATATTAGACTCAGAGGATATTCAAATATGTGAGGCTGATCATGATTTTAAGGAGCCCACAAGGGAGACATCAAACATAAAAATGTTATTATGTCATGCTCAGTCATTTTCAACCTTCCTAATGCTGTGACCCTTTAATCATGTTGTGGTGGCCCCCAATCATAAAAGTATTTTGTTACTATTTCATAACTGTCATTTTTCTTCTATTGCTATGAATCATGATGTAAATATCTGATACTCATACCTGATATCCAATCCCCAAAGAGCTCATGGCCCATGCGTTGAGAACTGCTCAATATATATAGTATACCTGCCAGATAGCAGCACCTCATATTGGGCAGTCTGGATCAGCTTCATAGAGGATGCAGGAATGTTTGGATTGGATCTTTGAAAACCTATACATTTTAACAGAAGTACAAAAGGAAGAGGATTGTAAGTTGAAGAAATTCTACTTATATGATGCAAAAGAGGCATACAGATGAGCTTCCGAAGTTGAAGTCTTTCTACTTGACATCATGCCTTCATGTTATGTCTGAAGAATGGCATTCATTAGTATCAGTTATATAAGAACTCAACACAAATCAGGCCACTAATACACAGCTACCTTGTGAGATAACTTTTCCAGCATCCTTTATGCACTCTGTTTCCATCTATTGAAGTTTCTCTTTAAATTCCAGGCTATGGTCAGTGTGTCAATAAGTGCCTAGCATCTTTTTCTGGGCTACTTCCATTGCTTCTTGTTACACAATGTTAACGTGCTACTTACTTTTATAAGAGTTTTATCCTTCTCTTTATTTTTAAAAATGTTATACATTTATATGATAAAATGTGATACTCCTTCATTTTTTTCTCTCAAACATCCTCAAACTCACCACTAACAGGATTCCACCCAACTTCATATTGCTTTTCTTTTATAAACTACAAAGCCCAGCTAGAGCTACCCATATGTGCATAAATGTGATTCTATTTACTGAAGCATGAGAAACCTACCTGTGGACACATCCTCAAGAAGTAATGATTCTCCATTCCATAAACAAATACCCAGTGCCAATAGATCCTTAGTAAGGGGTTGGGCCTGGATATGCTCTACATCATCTGTGCTACAGTTTTGCCTGGCTTTATCTGTATTGGTCTTGTAAAGGCAACCACAGTTACTAAGAGTTCAGGACTACATTAGCTATGTTATGTCTAGAAGACACTTGCCATTGCACTTCTCTGCTTTCTCTGGTTCTCACATTCTTTCTGTCCTATTCTTCAGTAATGTTCACAGAACTTCATGGTACCACTACCATGAATAAGGTGATAAAAGATTTCTTTTAATTTATATAGTTTTACTTTCGTAATTTGACTATATGTATGTCTGTTTGAGGGTGTCAGATCCCCTGGAACAGGAGTTAAAGTCAGTTGAGAGCTTCCATGTGGGTGCTGGGAATTGAACCCAGGTCCTTTGGGAGAGCAGCCATTGCTTTTGCCCACTGAAACATCTCTCCAGTCCTGATAAAGATGTAGTTTATATAGACTCAAATACTTAGCCTCTTATTCTCAACACTTTAGCCAGAGTTTCTCCATCGCCTACCATCCTTTGCCAAAAGAAGCTTCTCTAACCAAAGTTGAGAGAATCCCAAGTCTCTGGGGATGAGCATAAATGTTTTCAAGGCAATTTGATTACAAGGTAATTTATAAAAATACCAATAACAAGTTTTACCCTAGAGTCTATGATCTCCAAAGATTTGTGATTTCAACCAAAATTGCAATACTAGCCTTGAAACTTTGCCCTCCGGAGTCTGTCTCAAATCTAATAAGAAAGAAACTTCTTTCCCTTTAACAGTCATGCAAGTATTGATGTTTTGTCTGGTAGGTCAGTATTGCAGCATTCCAGGTCCAGTGTTAGGTAAGATCATTTTTGTCTTTTCTTCCTCAGCTCCCTAAGTAACACCCCCATGCTACCAGGAAAGCTCGCCATCAGAAAGGACACTTTTGATCAATTTGAGATTGGTTTCTCATCCTTTAGCCTGGAGCTTACCAATGGTGGCTAATAAAAAAAAAATAAAAAAAAAAAACAATGGCACTAGCCTGTGTTGTTTTAGAGACCCCCTCGAGCCTCCTTGTCAATGATTCACATGGAGGCATCCCATGCCTTGCCCTAGGAGTTTCATTTAGTAACCCATGTCTTCCGGGAGAGACATTGTCCACAAATATGAGATAAATCTGTTTTTTTTTTCCAAGTTTCATTTTGAAATTACCTTACTAAGGTTTTCATAAGCCTTTTTCAGAGACCTTGAGTGTTGCTTAACCCATCCCTACCTCTCTTTTTCCCCATTTCTTTTCCCCACCCCTCTGAATTCTTTAGATCTCAGTATTCCATAATCATCGTTCATTTTATGTGTGTTCCATTATCTCTTCTGTGATTTTTCTACTAGTAGTACACTAGTGACTAGTAGGCTTTTTCTATCATTTTGCATTGGGCTAGCCTGTCCTTTATCCCCTGATTTCCCCCATAACCCCACACTCTTCCCTGTTTAAAGCCTTCTGTCCCCAGTACCTCACATCACTACTTTTATCATACTTATAACCTACTCTCTCCTCTCAACTAACAAGCCCATATCAAAGGCCTGGTTCTAGCTCCCTGGCTTCCATTTGTGATCAAAATTAAATACACAAAAGAAACTATTTAAAGCTGGAATCTACATATTAGAGAGAATAAAGGGAATTTGTCTTCCTTTCTGGATTGCCTAACAGTATCCATTTTTTCCAGTTCCATCCATTCAATTACAATTACAAATTGTCGTTTTTATTAGGGCTGAGAAATATTCCATTGCTTATATGTACCACATTTTCATGTCCATTTATCTGTTTATGGACATCTAGGTTGATTCTGTTTTTAAACTTTGTAAATAGAGTCTAAATGAACATTGATATGCAAGTGTCTCTGTAGGAGGCTATAAACTCCGTTGGATATATGTCTAGGGCATCATATACCTGAATCTTAGAGTAATTCATTTTATTATCATTATTAAACTTTTTTAGAGTTATTCATTTTATACGTTCTTGAGTGTCATGTCTACATGTATGTATATGCACAAAATGCATGTCTTGTGCCCACAGAAGTCATAAGAGGCCATCTGATCCCCAAGAACTGGAGTTACAGATGGCTGTGAATCTCTAAGTAGGTGCTAGGCAAATAACTCTGATTCTCTGCAAGAGCAACAAGTGCTTTATTACTGAGACGTTATCTCTCCTTTCCATATTTCCTTATGTGATAGATTTTCTATTTATTTAAAAAGAGTACCCAGATTAATTTTCAAAATGTATGCACTAGTTAACATCCTCACTTACAGTGTACAGGTGTTCCAGCTTCTTGGCCTAGAAAGATGGTTCACACAGTAAGAACAATTGTTGCTCTTGTACAGGATCCAGTTTTCATTCCCAGGACCTACATGGTGTCTTACAGCTGTCCCTAACTCCTGTTTCAGGGGATACTCTGCAGACACCAGAGGCACCAGAAATGTACATGGTGTACCATAAATAAATCTCTAAAAGAAAAAGAGAGTCCCTGTTTTGCCATATCCATACCAGAATCTGCTGTCTTTTGTATTACTGAGATGATCATGTTGGGCTGAAATAGAGTCTTACAGCAGGTTCAATTTTCATTTCACTGATGTCTAAGTATGCTAAGCACTATTTTAATTGTTTTCTAGTTATCTGAGTTCTTCTAAGCCTTTTCTATTCCATGCCATTGCCTATATTTTAGAGCAATATATGTTCTTAATGTTTATGTGGTGTTATTTATTTATTTGTATAGTCCTGACACTTATCCTCTGTCAGATTAATGGTTAGTGGGCTTTTTCCTCACATCCTGTGGGCTGTCTGTTGACTCACTTCTCAGTTTCCTTTGGCATACAGGTTTTTAGTTACATGGTATGCCATTGTTGATTTGTGGTCTTATTTCATGCACTACCAGAGACTCATTCAAAATGTACTTCACTATGCCTACAAGTTGAAATTTGAAAAATGAATAAAAAGATAGTATTCCCACTAGCATCTGAAACAAGGCAAAGGTGTCTACTTTCTCCACTCATATTCAACATAGTGTTTGGATTTTAGCTAGAGCATTAAGACAGAGATGAAAATAAAAATAAATGATACAAATAGGAAAAGAAGAAATCAAGGTATCATTATTTGCAGATGATATGTTCTTTAATATAAAAGACTCCAGTAAAAAAAAATCCCCTTTATGGATAATAACTAATTCCAGCAAGTGGCAGAATAAAAAACTAAGATGTAAAAATCAGCCATCTTCCTATAAACCAATGACAAAGAGATTGAATAATACATCAGGCAAATAATCTTGTTCATGTTAGTCACAAAAAGTAAATTACCTGGAAATAATGATTTTATTTTATTGTTTCATCTTATATTTTCTTTGTTTTTTATTTTTATTAATCATTTCATTCATTTACATTTCAAATTATATCCCCCTTCCTGGTAGCCCCTCCACAAATCCCTCATCCCATTACTCCCTCTCTCTCCTGCCCTTTGTTTCTATGAGGGTGCTCCTCCACACACTAACCCACTGCCCCCTCACCATTCTGGCATCCCCTATACTGGGGCACCAAGCCTTCACAGGACCAAGGGCCTCCCCTCCCATTGATATCAGATAGAGCCATCCTCTGCTACATATGTATCTGGAGCCATGGATCCCTCCATGTGTACTCTTTGGTTGGTAGTTTAGACTCTGGGAGCTCTGGGTGACTCTGTTAGTTAACATTGTTTTTCCTATGGGCTTGCAATCCCCTTCAGCTCCTTCAGTCCTTCCCCTAGCTCTTCCATTGAGGTCCCCGGGCTCAGTCTGATGGTTGGCTGTGAGCATCTGCATCTGTTTTAGTTAGGTGCTGGCAGAACGTCTCAGGGGACATGCATACCAGGCTCCTGTCAGCAAGCTATAACACCCTGAACATGCCTTATCTTGTCTGATTTTTTTTTTTTTGCATCAGGTGTCATTTATTTTGACAAGCACACATTAGTTCCTTTACCATTATTGGCTTCCTGCAAAGTCTTGAGAGCAAGAGTTAGGAGATGGTTGGATTGAGTTTCTCCTGACCCTCTCTACTCACCATTAAGAGCCCTACCCCTAGTCTCCTTGGTAGACAATTGGAGATAGAGTGCAACCGATAGTACATTCCCATAGCAACAGCTGCATATCTGTACATTTCTAATTGACCTGTGGGGATTGAGTTGCAGGACCCATAGGCATGAGATATAAGGAACTGTGTAGCCCCTGTTCTCTTTAGCTCTACTACTCTCTTATATCTGCCATCTCCCACTGAATGGTTGTGAGGAGTGGATGAGCTTTAACAAAGAATATTCACTAATCAATCTACCTCATTCTTTTCTATAAAGATACTGGACTAAGGAGTGCTATCCTTTGAGGCACAATTCCTTCAGACTTGTGTTTATATAGGCATAGGCTAAATATACCCACAGTATTAGATGTTGCTTGAGGACAGAACATTTCCCCTTGACAAATCTTTGAGCTATATTGTATTATACAAAGCCAAACAGGCATTGCAAGTTCTGAAAACTGATATATTAAAAATGAAAATATATTACATTATTGTATTCTAAAATTACATTAAAGTTTATATAATTCCCAGTCATATTGGTACAAAACTTTTTTTTTACACAAAGCATCTTTGATAAATTACAGTGTGTATATAGTCACAGAGTAAGATATACTAGTATAATAGCACTCATGTAAACTGGATTCATTGCACGACATGCAACAGACTATCTAGTTACAAGTACCTCAAGGCCCCAGTACTTCTGGCAAACTGCAGAAGGCTGGCGTTTGGCTAGTCCAACTGACTTCTGTTGCTTTGTTTTCCTCAGTCTCTGGTTTGAACATATCATCTGTAGAGCCTGTAAAAACAAAGAAACAAATGAACAATCAAATATATAAAAACCCCTCTCATTTGAATGGAATCCTTAGAAAGAACAGCAGAGTCCCAAGGGGTATGTGCATAGAATATGGAATGGTGGGGATTTTTATACGATTCTATATTTAAAACTACTGCTTAATATACAAACAGAAAGTTCAGTTGATGATTTTTATACATTTCAAGCTCTTCTGCATAAATGCTAGAATTATAAAAATTATATTGATCAATGGCTATTTAAGGAAAATCATGCAGCGATGTCTAAGTTTAATATTGTAAAATCTGAGGCATGGAGGCAGCTTCTGTCAGTGTGAGGATTCTTCCTGGAGGGACAAGCTACTGAAATCTCCAAAGTGTTTTTGCACCTGTTTTTCTGTGTTGCTCATTCTGGGTCTCAGGGAGCAACAATTATGCTCAAGTCTCTCTCTGGTTTTCCTCTGCAGACAGCGTGGAAGATGAGCTGGAGATGGCCACTGTCAGGCATCGGCCTGAAGCCCTGGAGCTGCTGGAGGCCCAGAGCAAATTCACCAAGAAAGAGCTTCAGATTCTTTACAGAGGATTTAAGAATGTAAGGACGTCCTTTTTAACTTCACCTTTACCCAGTTTACAGGGGAAGACTAACAGCGTGTACGGGACAGGGCAGGATCACACTGTCCTGTGAGAGTCCAAAGCCTGTACATCCCATTTCTCATCCCTCTTAGTTCTGAATACAGTCAGTACCCACTGGGACTTGGACTGACTTTGACAAACCAGTGATGGGAGAGTGTAATTGACTGTCAGACAAGGATGGGTCCTGAAAGGGTTTTCTTAATTAAATTCTTTTATTGAGATTTATTTTCTTCCTTGGGTGTAAGCATTCCAATAAGAGCTTCATTTCTTTTAAACTATAAACTAGTGTATGCTTATAAAATGTTATTTGACACCACAGGCATCCAAACACACCAAGGAGGCCTGTAAATGGCAGAGGCAGAGTTCAGCACCAAGCAGTCTAGCTTCAGAGTCTAGGAGAAAACGGCTAGAAAAGCAGTCAAAAAGAAGTGTCAAAGAGCCACCTAGAATCCAAACAAGGCCCATGGCCTTTCCCTGGTCAAAGGAAAAAACATCAAGAAAGCACATCAAATGAAAGAGTAACTACAGGGCCAGAATGAACTTGGGGAAATAAGTGTGAGAAATGGACCTGGATTTCCATTATGTCGTGTCTTTCCTCCCCCTCTCTTTTTCTTTGTGTTTTTGGGGGTCAGTGCTGTGGGCATATGTGCATGTGTGGGTATGCATTTTGTGCATCTGTGTGCCACATGTGCACCAGGGGTCAAGCTTCTATTTCTTAATTTAGGTGCCACCCACC